>NC_022021.1:39428214-39443615 GCF_000317375.1 Microtus ochrogaster
AGTTCCAGGACAGGCTCCAAAGCTACAGAGAAACCCTGTCTTGAAAATCCAAAAAAAAAAAAAAATCTTTCTTATGTGTAAAATTTCTTACTTATTCCAGAGTTCTTTTTCATTAAGTTGTGTTTGATTCTAATAGTCAATAGACAGTAGCATAGTTGTAGTAAGAATTATTTGAATATTTTAATAGCAGATCACAGTGTACTTACTAGCCAGTGTATAGACTCAATTGCTATTAAAAAAGTTGCTAATAATTGATATATAGAACTATTAATTATTGATAGTAAGGTTATGTGATCCATTGTATTTAAAGGGGTGTTTCTTAGTGAAGCATTTAACAGTATAATTATTATATTATTATTCATTACAGAATACTATATTTCAAAAGTTGTGAAAATATATGGAGACATTTTTCATACTTACGTTCAGAACCTGTTCACTTCAAGTTAGGAAAGGATCACAAAAAAAAAAAGACAAATTGTAAGGACATAAAACATAGGAAATCATTCCACCATCAAAACTCAAAGCACAACCAAATTAAAATTGCACTTCAGGATTCAATGTAGTTGAAAGTCAGATGATTGTTACTTTCTATAGAAGCTTTTGATGTTATATGTAAGTGTATTTTTCTTTGTAAAGAAAGATACTTACAACCGTGATTGAACATATAAATTCTTAGAGGGAAAGGAAATATTTATGTTACTCTTGTGTGCATAATCCAGAAAATGAAAATGACAACAACAATCTATATTTCATAATGAGTTTTATCTGCCCAATGATGGCTCCCCTACTCCCTTCTAGCGGAGATATTCATTTGATGATTTATCATCTCTTGTGCTTCTTTGAGACCATCATACAATTTATCATTGTAAAGCTATTTTATTTTTAAGTGGCAAGCTTCCTGTTTTAAGTATATATTACTTTTTATAATAACTTCAAATTATCCTTATTATGTGTTATAATATAAGGTAAGATGCGTCCATATTAGTCTGCTCCCTTGATACCGAATATGAAGTAATACAATGCCCCTTTTCTATGCATTTTGCATGTAATTACTTTAACCCAGTTCTTATGAAAGTCAGCCAAAATTATATTGAAAACATATAGTCCTAATTAAAAGAGCACACTCTTTTAGATTTTAACATAAAACTACCACATTAAAATTTGTGAAATATTGAGGATAAAACCACCCCATTTGTTTAGTTTCTCAAGCAATTATAGTATATGATTGATTATTTGCCTAAAATTCCATGGGTGTAAAATGTAAGTTTTACATAAAATTAACAGGAATGATAATAATATGTGTTTAAACAAAAGCCTGCAGTTTTTTCATCTTATATCTATTTTCCTAATGTTCTTTATTCTTCTCTTCCTTGACTAAATTTTTATCATATCTGGAGACAAAATTTTCCACAAACCAAAAAAATTATTACTTAAGAAAATGTGGATGGTAGTCATAGTATTGTCATGGCCAATGTTGCACAGATTCCTTTTTAAATCCCTTGAAATTTCCCAACCATTGCAGAATAACCATAAAAAAAAAATGTGTTCTAATGACTGAGAATTAAAAAAGAAGTGAAGGATGGCATGAACAGGGCAGTATATGCTGTGTAGATTTGACACCAACTGTCCATCACTTTACATTTATATGTATTATATATCTTATAATGAAAGTGCACAAAAGTTGCCACTCATAATACAATTTCCTCTACACACTTTCTTATCCTTCATAACATCCCAGGAATGACCAAATACAATATAAAGCCAACAAAGAACAATGTCAAACAAGTTCAGCCTTGGAATGTTCATGCCACAAACAGATTTCCAGATGCTCCTGGAAAATCAAATAAAACAAGGTGGTTTAAAAATCACTTAAACAGTGTCATAGTTTTACTGTGCTGTTGGAATAAAGCACTGTGACTTAAATAAATTTAGTTCAGGAAGGGATTTATTTGATTTATAACTTCCAAGTGACAGTCCATCCTTGGAAGCAGCTTTGGTAGGAAATACAGCATAAATTGGAAGCAGAAAGTGCATGGGGAAAATTTCTATTGTCTTGCTCTCCAGTTCATGATCTTCTTGCTTTCTCATAAAGTTCAGGAACAACTAACAATGCAATGATGTCAGCAGCTGTGGGATACAAGTTTCAATTCCCAACTGTCAAGGTAACACAGCATTAAGCATATTTTCCAGATGAATATGGGGTATATTTATTTGACAGTTAATAATAGCTAGGATGCTGCCCCTCTTGTCCAATGGCCTCACTTCTTCTAGCAATGCCCTCTAAAGCACAGAGCTTGTCTTGTAATCTCAGAAGAGTTCCACTTTATAGTTACTGCTCTCTCAGACAGAGTATCTCCGATATACTGGGAAAATCCACTGCAAATGAGACCTCATTCTCAATGGCTACTCAAGAATTTTCATCGGGAAGTCTCTGAGACCTTCACAAAGAGGCTAACCTAAGGGAAACTCCAGAATACCTTCAATTGTACAAGTCAACACCATGTGGATGATTTTTAGATAAGATTAGCCAAGCTTTGTTGAGAACTTAAAAGGCAAATTTGGCTGCCTTAGGCTACAGCCTTTATGTGCTAGTCCTAAGTAATTATTTATTTATAGTTCCAATGAGGCATTGAAGATATCATCCCCTTAGCTGATCTCTTATTAATCACAGCTGTATCTTCAACCCTATCTGATCAGCACACACAGATCTTTAGCCATCATAGTCATAAATACATAAATACAAGTTGCTATTTTATTTACTGGTACTTGTACGTACATAATTTCAGGGATGTTATTAGATGATCTGTTATTAGATAGTCAATTAGCAATCTTGCGCTAGGAAATTCTTCCACTCTTCGCATTCCTTACTTTTCTATAATATTTTGTCTAGGCAAGGAGACTTGCAAATATTCTTCTTTCCATTTTAGCATGTCTATTGGAGACATTCACATTCACGTCATGTTTAGGCAGCCATGTTATTGAGGTACCATGCGCGAAGCTTCATTTTCATTTCCAGGAGATACACTATTACAGCAGGGTTCCTGGTCTTCTGTCTTACAATCATTCCATTCCCTTTTCCATAATATTCACTGAGCTTTAGGGCCAGGAGTTACATTGTAAATGTTACACTGTGGCTGAGCATCCCACAAAGAGTTTTTATGCTATGAGTCTTTAAGAGTCTCCATCTGTTTCATAAATAAGATTCTTTCAGAATAAGTGAGAGCTGAAACTAACTATGGGTATAAGTACTTCAAATGCAATTGGGAATTATACCGGCTTAGAAAAGTGGATGGACAGACTAAGATTCATGACTTCATTTGCCCTCATAATTTGGCTAGGCTTCTAGTAACAACCACTGTTTTTCTTTTATTGTCTTAAGAACTGTTAGAGAGCTGTTGGTTATGATCATCACATAGATACCACTACTGTACTCACAAATTACCTCACAATGCTGGTCATTGTTGTAGTTAATGAGCATCTCAGCTGGGTAAGGCTGTTGGTTATTTTTCTTTGGAAGAGTGGATAGCACCTTCAAGCTAGTCCTCATGCTTTTGGGTCTGATCCAGCCTGGAACCTCTGAGTCCTGTGTGCAAAGTACATGATGCCTTCCACAATGTGGACTTCAGTTATATATCTGGGAGGTAATCAAGGGCAACAGCCATCGCCAGTATTGTTTTGAGAGTCTATTGAACTCCCTTAAGTAACAACATGAAAGCGAGCTTCTGATAGCTAGTAGGATTTTGTTAGATGTTCTGTTAGCAGCCATTCTTAATTGCGGTCTTGCTTCCCCTGTAACCTCACAAGGCATGCCTTCACAGTCTGCATTCCTCTAAGAATCACTGTATTCCATGCTCTCACAAGAGAGGCTCATTATACTGCTGATTACTCAGTGACTTTTCCATCTCAAAGTTTCAAATGAATTCACAATCTTCCCACAAAATTGTTTCAAACCATACAAAGTCACAGAGTCAGGTTAATCTCAGCAAAACTGTACTTTGTGTTCTAATCTCATCATTGCTGTTGTGATAAAGTTCTTTGACTGGAAGTGACTAAGGAGTTCATCTCTCATTGAAGCAATCAAGGTAATCCTGCTTCCTATTTCACTAACTATTCCCTTACCTCTTCACTGCCAAGAAGTAATCATTTGCAGGTTTGAAAGCTGGTACTTACATAGTTTCCTTACAGATTATAGAACATCTTCACAGAGAGTAGGGCTCTGTCTTTTATACACTGACATCCTTGGCAATCCCTTATTGCATAGCTATAGGCCAAAGAAAACTATGAACTATCCTACTTCACTGAGATTGTGTCCACTGGTGCCTGACTCGATGATGTATCTCGTTAACAATTAGGAATAACGAAGACAAATAGGTCCAATTAAACATTGCTTATTCCAGTAGGAAGTGAATGATCTGCATTGAAAAAATCGATCTAAGTGCAAGGTGAGTTTATACTGAGAATTTTTAAATTTTATCCAAGTTTGCCTCAATAAATGAAGGGGTATATATCACTGCAAGACAAGGATGCACATGACCCAGTTATATTGACTCCTTGGTATATACCCAAAAGACTTTATATCTTAATATTGACATTCTTGATTTTTTTTTTTTTTTTTTTTGGTTTTGTGAGAAAGGGTTTCTCTGTAGCTTTGGAGCCTGTCCTGGAACTAGCTCTTGTAGACCAGGCTGGCCTTGAACTCATAAAGATCTGTCTGCCTTTGCCTCCCAAATGCTGGGATTAAAGGCATGTGCCATCTCTGCCTGGCTACATTCTTGAAATTCTTGCATATTTATATTTATGGCTGTTTTATTCTCAATAGCAAGAGAACTGAACCTGCCTGTATATCCATCAACAGATGAACAATGAAATTGTAGCATACAAGCCCAGTTGAGCTTTATTCAGCTTACAGAGACAGGAAACCATGAAGTCTTCAAGAAAATGAATGTTTCTGGAAAGTTACACAATAAACAAGGCAAACAAGACTAAGAAAGTCAAAACTCCAAGTGTGAAGATCAAAGTCTCTAGTGTTTTTGTTTTTAAGCGTAAGAGGGGGTTACACATGGGAATGGGCCATCAAAGTAGAAATGAGGCCACCACAGGGCAAAGATATTTTGAGGACAAATATCTTTTATTTATATGGAATAGGAATCAAGAAGTGAAACTATGTTGGAGAGAGGTAGAAAGGCACAAAGAAAGATTCCAGGGATGGTGAAGAGTATGGAAGAGGAGAACCAGAAAGAAAGTTTGTTTGGAAGATCCATATTGCAGTCAGTAAGGACGAATGAAACATGATTAAAAATTGTAGTGCTCTAGTCTCATTATTAAATTAGTGCAATGAAAAATTTGTATTCCTCTTCAGAGTTTCATAGGTAAAATCATATAGAAAGAATCTCTGGAGCATATGAGAAACATTAAAATGATAGTGTCAGGGAGGATGGAGAAATGTTTGTTGAAATTGGGATAAAACTGGAAAGAATAAGCAATAATTCACATATACATTTGACTTAGGAAGAGAAAATAAACAAATGTTTTCCCCAATTAAGATATAATTATTATCATTATTATTATTTTAATTAACACAGGTGCATGTGTGTGAGTGTGTATAAGAATGTGTGTTTATTTGTGTGTGTGTGTCTGTGTGTGCATGTGATTAAAAGATAGGATCATTAGAGAATTTTAAAGATCAAATTGAAGAAATTATGAATTGGTAGCTAGAATGGAGAATATCCTTAAATTCTGTATGAGATGCCAGAAGTAGTCAGTTTTCAACTACAGTGCTGATTTTCCATCTCACTTCATGACTGATGTCTGTCAGTACAGCCACAGTGAGAGAGGTCAAGTAGATGGAAAAATTAGAGTCTGGGTGATCTAAATAAGCTTCCATGTGTTTGAAACAAAATATTGGGTAAGATGTGAGCTTTGTTTATGTATTTTTTACTATGATAAGCACATTTTTAAACAGAGCATAAAACCCAACTAGATTATAGGACAAAACTTGGTTTATTGGTTTATGGAGTAAAATAATTTCTCAATATCTAAGATATTAGAGTGAGTTACTAAAGGTTTGCTTAAATTCACCAGTTTTGGTGACATATAAAAATGTTAATCATCTCCTTAGAGCAGAGGTCCTCACCTGCAGTTTGCAATTCCTTTGTGGGGTCAAATGACGTTTTCACAGGGATCACCTAAGACCATCGGAAAACACAGATATTTACAATATGATTCACAGTAGCAAAATTACAGTCATGAAGTAGCAATGAAAGTAATTCTGTGGCTGGGGGTCACCACACAGGAGGAACTGTATGAACGGGTCGCAGAGTAGGAAAATTGAGAATTGGCTCAGAAAGAGAAAGAAGGTAAAGAAGTCTGGAGAGTTAAACAAGAAACGGGGCTACATGCTGCTCAGTGATTTGCAGTTTTCTCTTTCTTTGCACCATAACCTCCATTAGCTTTTGAATTCTTTGTTTGCTTGCTTTTGGATTCTTCGTTCACTTATTGCATTTCCTATAAAAACACAAGAACAACTTATCGGACATCGATGAGAAAATAGGGCTATAATTGACTACGCGATTCTAATCATGTCCATCATGAATGGGGTGACAAAGACTTTCCAAATCCTGCAGGCAGTTTATGGTTGCTCTTGGTCACCCACAATAATTTGACAGTGAGACTCTTTTGCTAAAATCACCAAGTATACTTGCTACATGATACCCATTATGTATTTTTCTTGAAAGTATCTTTCTGGTCTTTATCTTATCAGAATACAAATTCTACTAACAAATTACAAAAACAGGTTCGAGGAACAGCAAGGAGATTCAGTAGATAAGGCTGAAATCCACAAAGGTCTGAGGAGCTGAATTAGTTCCCGGAGCCCACATGACCCCTGAAGGAGGGAATGGACTTGGCAGCATTGTATTCTGACTTCCACACACATGACATGACACATGTGTGACAGCATTGCACACCGGAAACATATCATCCACACACTAGTAATCAATGAAGTTTTAGAAAGCAGGTTCTTTTCTGGGGCTAGCTTCAAAAAAATAAAAAAAAAACTACTGGTATAAACTTTGAAGGAAGAAGAAACTAAAAGGCAGAGAAGAGTTTAACAAGTGTTCAGTTCTCATAATTAAATAAAAATGCATATTGTTTTTATAAGTGAGGGGTAGCCTCATAGTTACTATATGATCAAAATTTTTTTAAATTTCTGAATTTTAAAATACTTACAAGTGCATATTAAAAGTCCATATTATACTTGCATCATTGTTTGTATTTTTTATTTTTTTACTTAGTTTTGTATTTTTTCGTATTGTTAATAGCAATCTAATCACAGTTTTTGAAGAGCTGTAGGGCACAAATGCAATCAGGCTCCTGCTTCGGAACTATGTGAAGACTTTGTGTAAGTGATAATTTTATTCATTTGTATGCATACACCAAACATTCAAAGCAGAAAGTAAAAAAATGCTGTAATACCACATCCCTAAGAATTTTTCAAAAAGACTTTATTAAATATGTAACATATGGAAATTACACTCACATGATAAATTTTGCAAACATATTGTAATCAGATCTCTTAAAATTGAAAATGAATGAGTAGAATTCGCCCTTTGGCAGTGTTCTCAAAATTATGTTTTTCTTTAGCTAGACAAATCTTAAACATTATCATAAACTTTATTACAATAGTTTATCAGACATATGTTCCATAAAAATGAATTCATTCCTTAAGAAATTAAAAACATAAACACTAATTTTAATTTTCAGTATTTTCTCAAAAATGTAATTAAAATAATTGGAAATCTAAGATAAAGAAGTGTATCTATATGAAAATCATGGAAAATATTTTTCTTGACTATATTATTTTCAAAAGGAATATTATCCTCACTCATCTGAAGTATATTATCAAAGGAAAATATTTGAAGTTATGATAGAATTACTCAATAATGCTTTAGAAAATGTTCCAATTAATTATATATTCATTGCTATTATACAGTCACTTGACTACATAAACAAATGTCTAACTAACTAGCTATACTTTGCTTAAAATTGTTATTTGTAGTTGTAATATATTAAGTATTAGTAAGTCTTGTTGATAGAGGAAACGTTTATTAGAAAATTTGACTTCAGGAAGCTTCAGTTTTAGTGATATGTGTTAAAATGACAGATAGGAGTACAATAATAAAAAATATAATAAATTCCAAATGAGCAAGTGGGAAGTGACTGCATTCAGGAACTGGAGTTTTTTTCTTTTTTTTTTTTTTTCCAGTGACAACAGAAAAGAATCCTCATTGAGCAAAATGCTAATGAGAGAGATTCAAAGGATTAGACAGTGAGCATTAGCCCTGGGTAAAATGCAGATTACCATGATCCAATCCCTTAAGAAGCACCACCTCAGATGGAAAGTGGTGGCAATCGAGGATCTCTGTGGGTTCAAGGCCAGCAAGGTCTACAAGAGCTAGTTCCAGGACAGGTGCCTAAAAGCTACACAGAGAAACAAGAACCACTGTCTCGTAAAACAAACAAACAAAGAAAAAAGAAGTATCACCTCTAGGTGGTGAGGTTCAAGCAAGATCATCTTATATTTCACGTTTGAATGAAAAAGGATCACAAAGAATTTGGAGACTCAGTGTGGAACTTCTCACCTTGTAACACTTATTTTATCGTGTGGTGTGTCAGATGCCTGTTAGAAATACAATAAAGAGGGCTGGAGAGATGGCTCAGAGGTTAAGAGCACTGCCCGCTCTTCCAAAGGTCCTGAGTTCAATTCCCCCAAAACACATGGTGGCTCACAACCATCTGTAATGAGGTCTGGTGCCCTCTTCTGGCCTGCAGGCATAGCGCAGAAAGAATATTGTATACATAATAAATAAATAAATAAATAAATAAATAAATAAATAAATAAATAAATAAATAAATAGTAAAAAAAGAAATACAATAAAGATGTTAGCTTGCATATCAGGATTGCACATCTAAAGTGTGTAGGACTCAGTTCTAGGAAGAAAGATTTGAGACCGTCAGGTTGAGAGGGTTCCCAGGGTGGGGAACTTCTCCGGGAATCACCCAAAGAAAGTTGCTGGAGAGAACTAAGTGTCAACATGAACCGAGGAACAAAGGCGCAAATGGTGGGTACAAAGAAGGCACAGCAGTGAGGTGTGATAGACTTCTGGCCCAAATCAGACAGAAAGAGGGAAATTACATGAGGTTGTCTGGACTGAACTCTGTAGAAAAGAACCTTTAGAAGAAGTGACCAAGACAGCTCCTGAATGCAAAGCCCCAGGGAAGCCTTGTAATCAGCGGTGGTGACCGTAGGTTTCATACAGGGACGCTTTCCTAGCAGTGACCCTTTCACATATGAAACGGTGAACACCTCATCTTACAAAACTGTGATTGGCTGGCTTCTTCAAGTAGCTGTAATAGTAAAAGTCAGAACTGAGTCTAAAATAGACATTGTCAACATTGACACATTTCTTCCTTTAAAAAAAAAAACTAGAGAGAAATGTAGACTAAAGAATCATAGATCTTTTATATTAAGGAGCATTGCATTAACTTACTTTGAGTGTTTCACTTTATAAAAATGGTCTGCTGCTTGACAGTTTACGTCTCCTTTTATGGGTATGGCTAAGGAGAAGCTTTGTTTTCCCTTCTGTTGAGTACATAGTAGAAAAATGCCATAGTATTGTAAAAAGTCAGTAACAGGGGGTCACTACCTACGACAATGACGTCATACGAGAGTGAGGGAAAAACACATATAAACGTTGAGATTACATCCTCACAGTCGCGGAGTGGGGACAACGCAATTCTTTTACAACCTTAAAATAAAACGAGAGAAGTCTTTTAGGGTTTGATCGATCTCAACTTTGTGTAAATTTAATATCAATGATTCCACAGAAGTCATATGAAATTGTTTTCCAATTTATTTTAAAAACAATTTATTTGGAACTACAAGAGCTCTGACTCTTATTGACAGTTGAAGTTTACTGAGAGATGTATGTCCTTTGTTTTTTTTTCTCATTTATTTTATATACAAAGGTAAAATCACACATGGGAAGGAGGTCTAATCAGTAATCAAACACTGACGCAGACAGTGTGGTTAACCCCGGGATAATAGAGAGATTAGGTACTCAAAGAAAGTACGCAGCAAGTGGGGGAGAAGAAAAGCCAGGAACAAATGCACCCTTCTGGATGGAAGGGAAGAAATGAAATGACACTATATGAGAACTGTAGAAACAGAGCAATCCACTTTAAAGAGACTAAGAAATTCAGCCTGTAAGCATCAGCGTGTGGAGCTTGGGCCTGGTGAGATTTTATTATTCACTGAATAAGCGGTGCATTTTGGCAGAATCTAATGCTTCTTTTGAGGCAGATGTGATTGCAACCTGGTGTCCAATGTCCTCCCAGCTTACAATTTCCAGGGGCGTCACTGGGTCTCTATTTGTTTGATTTTAATTTTCCTGCAATAACAATCGATTCTCTTTCAGAAGACATATGTAAACATCAGTTGTATGCCAACGAATAAAATCCTATTTTGGTATTCACTTTTACTGGTCTCCTTTGTGGTATTATTCTATACCAATTCTAGTAGTACTGCCGAGTCAATTTAATCAGCTGTCACAGGCAATTATTAAAATGTCTGTTGGATACACAGATATGATTTTCTGTTTTCAAGGAGCAAGTTCTATTTAGGAGACCGATGCATAAAAATAAGTCTAATGTTACGAGCGCTGAACACTATGCGCATCGAGATTAGCATTCACGCAATTCCAGATTTCTTCCTGGAAATTCAGAGTAAATTGCACGGTGCAGCTGCAAATAGAAGCTGAGTGGGAGTTTGGCTGCGAGAGAAAACGTGGCAAGCCCAGAAAAATGTCTGGTGACACTGATCTGTGGCATCCAAGTACATGGAAATTCAGCGAGTGGCAGGAGGTTGTCACGGCTCAAAAGGAGAAAGAAAGCCTGCATTAGCTAAGATCTGCAGCTTTCTGAAAGTTTCAGGGAAAGGCATTTTAGAACTCGGAGCCACCAGCAGACCGAACTCTGAAGGTAATATAGTTAACTTAATGCATTCCCACAAGGTTATTTTCGGTTTCAGCTCTGACACGCCAAGAAGTTGCAAGCCATCAGTCATATATACACAAGCAGAAATAGCTGAACACACTGAAAATTAATAACTGGGCAGATCCGTCAGGAAATTGAGGTCAGAGGACATTTCTGTTCAGAGATGCCCAGCTGAAAGCTGCTTCTGTGGAACTGGCTCTGACGCAGCCTTACCCTCGCTGAACTACGTCAGTGCTGCAGCAGTCTCTTGGATCGCTGGTGTCTATATCTAGAGAGGCATACTCATGATAGTACCCTAGGGCTAAAGATAAAAGGATCACATCATCCTGAGTTTTATCCTAAGGAACTTCATGTTTTTCTTAGTCTAGATAGAGGATAAATCCCTGGTGCATTCGGTCGGGAAGGAAATACTATCATTCCGAATTGTACAAAAAATGTTCTGTATCCAAAACACACCTACTATCTAATCAGAACAAAATCCGTGTAAGGGTGCAATTTTTGTGTTTGTATGTTTAAATTATTACCATTCTATTTCAACATATTTCCTACACATGGGTAAATGCAAGCCCGGTTAACTGGGTTGAAAGGAGAAAGACCACTGATGTCAGCAGGCAAAGAAAGGGACACAAGACATGGGAGGACATTGATCCAGTAGTGCGAGACACAGCCCTAAAGTGTAGCTCCACTAATAGACTGAAAACGCTCTGATAGATAATAAACACATAGATCTAGTACACATGGGTTGTGTATGAAATTTGCGAGACACAGATTCCCTACAGAGGAGCATATCAGAAAGCATGAAATAAAATAGTGAATAAAAACTAGAAGGGAAAAAAGTTACAAAGGTTGGAGTGTCAAGTTGTAAAGAAATATATGTAAAAGTTTTCAGTTATATAAAATATCCATGATTAACACGCCAAATCATGACAAAGAGATTTATTTTTAGTTATGAATGCCTGGACTTAGTTTATGCTCATTTCTGGCTAGCTATTTTCTCCCTAATATAATTATTTTTCTTCATCTACATTTTGCCTCATGGCTTTTTACCTTTTTGTCATTCTGTATGTCCGACTCCAAATCGGTCTGTCTGGCAACTACCTTCCTAGCCCTGGGTGTCTCCCTCTTTCTTCCTAGTACTCCTCACATTCTCTCCACTCCTCATAAGACTACTTTTCCTCCTCCAATTTATTCTTTCTGCTCGCCAGCCCCTCCTATCACTCTAATGCCTATCTAGTGGGTATTCAACGTTTTATTAGACCAACCAGGTGCCTTAGGTAGGCAGGATGAAACAGCAGCACATCTTTACATAATTATACAAATGCAGCATAAACAAATGTAACACACCTTTATATAGTTAAAGTAATATTTTGAGACATAAACAAATGTAGCACAACTTCAAACGATTAAAGTAATATTTCACAACAATATTGAATGGTGGTAAACACAGATATGTCTGAAGAAGAATGCATAGATTGAGAGAAAGAATCTTATAGAATGGGGGGAAGGGGTGATTAGTGCAGGCTTGTTTTCAGACAAGTGTGAAGTACACAAACACTTAAACTGAAATACCCATGGCAATAACATATAATTCTTTGTGTCATGAAAAAGCAATGTCAAAAAAAAAGAGGAATTGTGATTCAGTATAGTAATATATTAAGAGAAATAGAACATTCACAAGAAAGGAAATAACACAGTCCTAGGGAAGGTAAATATTAAAAAGAAAAACAAAAATAAGGACAGGAATGCAACATTTTAATCCTCAATCTGAATTTTGTAGCAATGTGGACATATGTTTGAATGGAATAAAGCAGCAGGCAGCAACATCATGAGAGAAGTAGACAGCAGAGCAGTGGTTATGGACAAAGCAGCTTAGAAGAAGTAAGAATAAAGATGAGGTTAGCATGTGGATTGTCCCAGCCATAGGGTCTTACCCCAGAGACAAACACTGTTGAGACTGTCTGATGGTACAACTCAACATAGCGCAATGAGTAGTTTTTGAAATTCAACAAAGAGTGGTTTATGTTTGAGATATTTCAAATATGAGGGGCATTTGAAACTGTTATGGATTTTATTAATGATAGAATTTCAGCACTGACTTATGGTTGCAGGAGATCTGTGATGGTTATAAAAATAATGCCTATAGTAGAAGAAAGTGGCGCCTGTGGGCACTGCCTGTGCTCTTTCACAATTTCATAGCGAGTTAAATATAGTGTGAGATAAAACTATTCAGAAGTATGAAAATGCAAGGTATGCAATAATAATGGTTATAAAAGAAAATTGAATTTTTGTAAATTTTATCACCTTACTTGAATACAGATATTAATCAACTCTGTGCTTGCTATGCTTTTACCCTCAACCTAGGCATTTGGAATTAAGTTTTTCCTGAAACTCATAATCACATAAACAGTATATCTCTCTCCATTTCCTCCTTCTCCCTTTCCTTCACTCATTCCTGTTTCTCACCTTTATCTCTACTCCAGAAAATCTACTATAAAGTCTTCTGGTTCATATGTCACATAACAAAAATGCTTGAATCTGTCCATGTTACATATACCTTGAGCTCTACAGACTTTGTCAAACTTTAGGATTGAAATATTATTATTTAAGCTTTTCTCAAGAGTCTACTTTCAGATAATGAACTTGGGGTAGGTGGTTGTTGTTAAATATGATCAATAGTGATAATCGACCAGAGAAGATAGAGTCTGCGTGAAGATTTAATGATTCTGGGTGTAAAGGGCAGATATCCTGGAAATTATCCATCATATTTTTATTGACATGTGGACTGGGAACAAACCTCTCATGTAGCAGATAAATCTTTTTAGTAGCTGGAACATCCATTTTTCTAAGATTTCATATGTCCTCAAAATGTCTTGATGTGACTCTATTAATATAAGAACAATTACTAATAAGCTTAGTAACAGAATTTCTGATTAGTCATCTTTTTTTCTCCTGATATTTTGGTCTTACAAGTTAGTAAAATGTTAAGCTGAAAACTGACCTATTCCCGGAAGGAAAATATTTGGATTTGTGTTGGACGTGTAGACAAATGTGGCAGATGAAATCCTATTAAGTATGTGAAGGATCTGAATCATCAGGATGGGGTGATTGGTCAACTGACTCATACCACGGAACTCATGAGAATATCTCTGCACCGTACAAACAAGCCTGGTCACTGTACAACAAGCCTGGTTGCCTGTTGGTGGATGACAGCAGGGCATTTTACATACCGCCGTCAATCTAGACTTAAGTTTCTGCGATTGTTCTTTCTTGATGCAGTTCCTTTATAGTTTAGAAATAGTTTAGCCAACTTGACCTAAAAGCAATTGTATCATGTGTTTGTATAATGTTTCAAAGATATTGTTCCATATCACCTTTTAGTTATACTCTTAGAATATGCTTATGTGATGGGAAAGAGAGTTTTTGTCACTAAGAATTGAAGAATATTGAGGCAAAGATTAGTGATACGGTCTAAAGGCACAGAGTGAGGAGTGCCTTGTCTCAAAAATGACCTTTTCGGTAGTAGATGGAATGTTGTTGGATTTTCCTTATTGGAATTTGCTTTGAGGAAAAAAAAAATCGCTCTGATATGATCTACTAGTGGCTGAAGGGGACAGTGATGAACAGAGTGAGGGAAAAGCAATACTTCTTCCCAGGGAGAGGTTAAACTTCCATAAATCACCGCTCTTTAGCTAGTGTCAAGTTTCTTTTTATCCAGGTAGTACACACACTTGTTTAAAAAAAAAGAGTTCAATGATGAATGTTGCTTATTCTTTGATAATGGAGCACATAAACGTCTATACAATGTGACAAGTGGCTTCCTGAACATTTCAAGCACATAATAGAGCATTCACCACACATTCAGCTTCATAATTTTCATACCAACTGAGCACATGTTAGCTTTTCTCCTGGGTATTAGCAACTAGTATATTTGTGTCTCTGTGGTTGTACTACTTTAGATACCCCCATACAGCTGTTGGCTTTAGCCAGTCTCTTTTCTCACTGATTTATAACCTACCATCTAAAAAGACTGAAATTATCTATAGGAAAGCTCCATAGTTATTAAGTTTTTAATTGTTAGTAATTCTATCTAAATCCCAAGACATCATGCATCAGTCCTAGGACTCAATATTATTTTGCACATTACAGCCATGATGCTTACCCTTCCCCACTCCTGAGCCAGTTAGCGACAGTTCCAGTTTCCACATATTGTGAGATCACAGTTCTTGTGTTGCAGTGGATGCCATGTGGTGTAGGGATAAGTCCCTCCCCTTAGAGGGCGTGTTCGCCTCGGGCTAATGTTTGCACATATATTTGGCAAGCGTGCTCCCAGCCGCTGCTTCTGCTTTCCT
>NC_022021.1:39443715-39459244 GCF_000317375.1 Microtus ochrogaster
ATATATATATATATATTTACAATCTGTCTGGATTCGTTTACGCCGTTACAGTGTGGTCACTATAGCACACCACTGCTTCATTCACCTCACTGAGCCTCAGCATGACGCAGCTGTATCATACAATGTCGTTACCCCAAATAAGTAAGTATAGTTCAATTCGAGACAGGACTTACAGACTGACAAATTCATATCCATATTCATAGATGTTTAACATTCCCTGACACCATTTGTTAATGAGTCTAAACTTTAATTTTCGTCACAGAATGAACATATTGTCAAAAATAAGATGACAACTTAAGTTCCTGAGAAGTCTTTCACTTAATTGATGAAATTTTGCCATTGCATCGATAACATACTTCTTGATTACTGAAACTTTATAGGTTGTCTTAATATCAAAAAGAGAGGTACATTTTGTGTATTTCTTGTCTTCATTTTCAAGAACACTTTGCTTATTTGGAGTGTGTTATGGCTCTACATTAAGTTTCGAAACCCCTTCTTTTGTTTCCATAGACTGTCCAAAGAGACTTTAAAAAACTTTAGGGGAACTTTGAAGGCATCTAGGGTATGAGGTTACTTCAAAAGGCATTCTCTTGATTTAGAAGCATGTTGTGGCAATGATACAAAGAGTAAGCAGTAAGAACCTCAAAATGCAGGGAAAATCATCAGCGAGAGTCATTTTTCTTCAGTGAAATATATAAGTGGCAGAAGTTTCTACCACAATGAAAATAAAATAAATTTTCAATAATTTAAAATAAATTTCATGAATTTAAACATTCATGTATACATAGTCAAATATATATGTGATCATTTGTAGATGATTCTGATGTACAGCAGCCTCCCTCACTTAAAATGTTTAAAGTGGACAATTTGAATGAAAATTCTCTAAATATAGAGTGAGAAAGAGATACCATAGAATCTGATTTTCTTTAGGAAGATTTACTTTTAAAAGTTTATCAACTTATTTATTCTCCCAAATGAAATGTGAACATTTAAATTGCATATTTCTGGAAAAAAACTAACTAAAACCATGCTTAAGATTATAGAATATAGAGAAGATGGAAATATTACAGTGTATGTAGGAAACTTTGTCATTATTGCAAACATAATGAAGAAGTTGAAAAATAACACAGAGGAAATTTCTTTCCTCTGTAATTCACAACAGCATGAGAGAGAGAGAGAGAGAGAGAGAGAGAGAGAGAGAGAGAGAGAGAGAGAGAGAGAGAGGAGGTGATTATCCACATTTTTATTTACTTTCAGAGTTTTCTTGAGTCATAATTGCCCTCTTTAAGCCACTTAGTAAGAAAGATAATTTGTTGTCACACAAACTTTTGTTACATGCACTAGTGTGGTAGGGAGATTGCTTATTTATTTACGTTACTTACAAGTTTAATATTATGTTCAGTAACTGAATTTCTGAAAATGTTTTAAAGGGACCATATTTTTTTTAAAAAAAGAACAGCACCAAAGTACACATGATTGTTTTTTTCTGATAATTCAGATTCTAACAGAAATTTTATGTTGCAAAAGTAGGCAGTGCACAACTATGAACACTGGGCAGGAGAAATTTACCCGGGGACGACTACACATAAAATCCTTTGTTTAGTGTTTTATTTCAACATAATCTATTTCTTCCCAATGTTCTCTACCAGATATTACTATGAGGAATGAATTAATCAATCAATTTTTTTTGCCCTGAAGACATCATATTGTTTGTTTATTTTTTCTCCAAATTCAACACACAGGCATCAAACACCTTCTCAGATAGGACTTTCCTTAGTTTACATAAAAAATGATAAACAGTGTGAACGAACAGTGCCACAAATTCTTCCCGAACATTCATTCCAATAGACTTTCACTGCAAAGAAATTGAATTTGTTTCTTCTTTTCCCTGAAGGACATACTTTCTACAATCTTCTCGTAAAGCTTGGTTGGGTAAAAGCTACTTCAGGAAAGAAAACAGTATATTAATCTAGCTAGACATTTAAACATCCTGATGGTTTAAAAATTTTCCTGCATCTGATCCTTTTTAATCCTCACAGCATCATGTTTCTCGGCCAGGAGATTGGTACTCAAGGTGATTGCACAGCTTGCACTTGATGTAATGGAGACACAACCTCCGTTTTTTCTTTTTAAATCTCCCTTTCTCAGATGGAAAGTCATGCTGTGTTTGTTTGTAGCACAATTATTTTCTTTAGAACACAAATAAGCCCCTTAAAGATATTGATCTACTTTTGGGCAGCGTTGTAAAACATTCTGTCTTCCACATTACCTCTGGGAAGTGTAACAAAATCATAAACATCACAATGCTTCCTCCCCAAGAATAAAAATTCCTCATCTTGACGTGTTTCTTCCCCTCAGTTCATGTCTTCTTTCCTTTCTTGCTGCAGATTAGTTTAGGTTTTCTCTAGCGGTCTCTTTACTGCAAAACCTCAATGACTCATGTCAGCAGAGGTCCAATCTCCATGTTTTAAGACTCACATAAAAGCTCAGTAAATTAGAGTGTGTTATATTCACATTTCTGTCTCATTTAATAGTTATTACTAACAGATTATTAAAGGTGATATGCTGTTTGTATTCACCATTGATTTGTAAACTGCAATCTCACTTGCATACATCTGTGTTCGTGGGATTTCAGAACCTGGGAAAGTCAAGTCACCAGTCTAAAAATGATACTAAATTTTAATTGAATAAAAAGAGTCCTTAGGCTATCAATGGCTAAATTGCATCTCTACTTGGAGTTCTGAGTGCATGCTTAAACTGGCATAGGATCAACAACATAACTTCTTTTCCTTTTTGCCGTCACAAGTCTACTCTATGTTTATCTACTTTTTATAATACATTAATATATTTATATTATTTATAGTACATAGTCTGGTACGTCTATATGTTGTAAAATAAAATAATTAAAATTGTGTAAGTATATAATATTGGCTTTATATTCTATAAAATACTGTTTATGTACTTAAATACAAAAATATTGATACAGATTCTACAAACATTAACTGTGTTTAGATTTCAGGGATCGTGGCAAAGAAGAGCACAAAATATTCATTATGATGAGTATATAATACAAGTAATGTGTTTCATAATTAAGTGCCGCATGAAAATGTATTTCTTTCAGACAGGTTACAGTAAACAAACACATTCTATTCATATAAGATAATTTCATAAGTCATAATATGACTTTAAAATAGCCAACACTGGCAGGCAGTGCTCATGCTCACAGCTAGCATTTGCTTTTTCACTGGAGTCCTCAAGGGTAGTAGAAACAGAATAACCACAAAGTCTCAATAGCTGATAATTAAAGAAACATTTATGTAACTGCTATGTATAAAATAGAAATTCAGTATTAATCACCCATAGATCGGAAAAGAAATATGTGATAGTCGTGCACTTTTGAACTCAAAACTTCTCAAAATGTTCAGATTTTTCTAAAAGATTTGATAATATTTTATTGATGTTTTATTTTCCATTATGAAGAAATAACGATTGTTATAAAGTGGCGTTCATATATTATTCACCAAAATTTTGCAAAAAGCCACATGGAAACTAGTAGACAGGCTAAATAAAAATGGTTTCTTTAACACACACAGGCAGGCACCCACAGACTGTTTAAGGCTGCAGAGTATAGGTGTTGAGTATGATGGCAACAATTCTGTGTATTTATGGACTGTGTTCAATGAAGCTATAAACCCAAGAGCATGTGGAGCAAAAGGACTGTGGGCTTCTTATAGCAATCTACACAGAAGTGCTAAACCTCACTTTTCCACTTTATCCTTGCAATTTTTTCTAATAAAATCTATTTTCTAGGTGCTTCTATGAGGGAAAGGAAGAGGGTCAGCTGTGCTGTTAGTGAGCTATAAGATCTTTAAACAGGGAAGCTCCAGCAATGACTATGATGCTTACTTGGTGTAGACAGAGCGTCTGTAAAATATACTTTACAGTACAATAATACGATATTAGCAAAGCATATTTGATTCTTCTTTTTTTTTTTTTTTTTTTTTTTGGTTTTTTGAGACAGGGTTTCTCTGTGGTTTTGGAGCCTGTCCTGGAACTAGCTCTGTAGACCAGGCTGGTCTCGAACTCACAGAGATCTGCCTGCCTCTGCCTCCCGAGTGCTGGGATTAAAGGCGTACGCCACCACCGCCCGGCTGATTCTTCATTCTTATTGTCTTATCTCTGATGGTTAAGCCCATAGCACTTTCTAAAGCATTTGGCTTCTGCTTGTGAGCAAGATCCTACAGGAAATTTGGCCTCCTTTTCAGCCCAGACACAGTAATGCTCCTGTTTTCTGTAAGATCGTCAGAGTTTGTCTTGCAGAGCAGCAGACCTGCTGAGATGTGAATGGAAGTGCGGGAGTACATTATCAGGCTTGTGTATCAGGAAGAGAAAGCTGTGCCATTTCATGTTTACAAAGCCTTTGCTTCTATGGCGCTGCTTGCCAGCTTCCAGGTAGGAAGAGCCATCTGCTGGTATTTGCACCTTCTCCAGGCTCCTACTTTTCGCTGGTCCTCTTAGAAGTGATTATAATCTACTCTGGTTAATAACACAAATGGTAAAAAAAAACAGCATAGAAACACATATTTTTCCAACAAAACCAAGTTATAATTAAATGCAGCCGAAGCCGTGAATCTATGTCTTTTTCTCTGGAATACAAAACAAATATGAAGAATGCAATAATTTAAATTTATTTAATTCTTCCAGAAACATCAGTGAATGGGGACCTCTTGAAAATATTTTTTAAAACAACTTAGAAATATTAAATCAGTTGTGATAAAAAAAATTCTAGTAAATCACTGCCTTTGGAAGTATTATAGATATATGGGAGAAAATCATAAAGCATTCTGATGAAAAGTAGTGTTTCCTGATGTACACCCAGTGTTACTGGTAAAAGTAAAAGATAAAAATAAATATAATTGACCTCAGATTTTTGACTTCTTCAAAAGATTAATATAGTAAAGAAAGGATTTTGAGATATTAACAAATTAGACGCTTCAGTAGTCTGTAATGCATCTCAACTGACTTCTTTTCTGATGAGAAATGCTTCAAATCTGATTAACACATGTGTCATTTTATGGATAACATTCCAAATACAGGCAATGGATTGCAAGTCTGTAACATACTCAAAAGAGTAGGTAGCTTTTAGACTAGATTAAAGTTGAAATCTATTGAGTTGAAGTCAGTATTGGGATGAACTTCATTAACCGAAAGGTGTTACATATAACTGAATCCAACTCATAGGATTTATGAAGATCAAGTTTCACAGCATAAGCACACAAGTTAAGACATCAGCACCCAAACATACAGCCCAGGATGTTAGCTTTTGCCTGCAATGCCAATGCTTGGGAGATGGCAACAGCAGGACACCCATCTTCTTTGTTTGTAAGCTAGTTAGCACAATTAAAAAAAAGGTTAAGAATTGTTTATGGATGAGAGTGATGTGATTCCTGGTCCTCATATGCATGCACACACATTTACTGCCGCATACATGTCAATACATTCAAAAATATTTAAATACACAGAACCATAGTCACATGAATGAAGAAAATGTGTGTAATTCAATTTCACTATATTTTCTATATCTATAAAATAAAAGTCATACTATGTTTTCAATAGTTTTTTGTCTTAAGTGTTTTCATTCATCTAAATTTCTTAAAACTGAGCCTAGTAAATAATGATTTTGTCTCTCACTGTTATGTATTTTGGGGAGGAGCTGATATCATTATCAACCTTTGACACTCTAGGCCGAAATAATTTGCTTCACCAGTAAACCTGACATAATCAATTCCTATTCACAGCCAAGAATTCAGCACATAGCCACATTACTCATTATTTTTCTCCATCTAATTCAATTCCATGTTAAAAAGAAAACAGAAGAGTACATCTAGGAAATGTGGTGTGTCCCTTGTCCCTCTCGGTTCATATCATGTGTACAGATCCCTGTATATTAACACTAATAGCCATTCATCTTAAGTAAACTGTGGTACAGTGCTGAAGACTGGCAACACATCATTGAAGAAATTGTGCTGTCATGGTGATGAAATTTAGATTTATTTGTATTTTAATACTTTGTACATAAAATATGTCTCTTAATATAAGTTTTAATAAAATATTATGATTACTTGACGTGTTACTATGATGAAATGAAAAATAAAATAAAACTCATATGTACAATGAAAAATATAAAACTTAATACATGCTTGGAGCATGCATCATTTGAGTCAGATTCATTTTCTCCCTTTACATGAACTTCTGACTTTGCATGGTCTCTAGCACTGATTGGTATGGGATAGAGTAGTACTCACAGAGTGTATAATGGCAAAGTGTAGTGTATGTGTTTAAAGTAAACATTGCTGGTGATAATAAATTAACCTGAGTTCATAGGTAAATTTTATGTTGAAGGATAGACCATTGGGTTGTGTGAGCCACAGGCTTAATAAGAATGGGGAAAGTGTATTTCTGGGAGGGTGAATGAGTGCTTACAGAGTGGCACAGGAAAGCTTTCTGGTTTTAGCTTTTTAAACCACACTTAGTAAATGTTGCCATACTATTTGTATCATGTAGGTTATGTGACTTTTCCTAAAGAGATCTACAGTGTCATCTGTAGGCACCAGATAGATCACCAATAGACCTAAGACAAGATTGCATGTCTTGCTAGAGAACCTCTTAGTTTATTGGGATTATCTACAGATGTCTGTGTGATTCTCTCTGACTACTGTCCTACTAAAGATTCATATTTCAAACTAACTTTTGAAATTATATACGGCCTATTGACCCCTCATACACACACACACACACACACACACACACACACACACACACACACACAGCTACTAACTAGTGATGAAGCAAGTGGTGACTTTATCTCATGTGTTAATCTTTTAAACTCCATTGATTACAAAAGGGATGCAATGCCGCGCACCCCATCCTTGTGTCTGCACTCTGTGCGCTGACACCCAGTTACCGAGCTCCAGGCAAGGGGCTGGAGGTTAAAATACACAGACACACACAGACAGAGAGACAGCGACACAGGTCATCCTTGAATTCCCCAAGAATGTCCCCTTTATTGTGTTCAGGAGCAGATTATATAGAGATAGCCATGCCCGAAGCAAACCCACCAGAAACCACTCTCCTGCCATCAGGAACTCCTGAAGGTCTCGTGCTCAGAGCAGCTGTAGGCACTCAAATCAGGGGATTACAAGAAATTCAGGATCTGGGGTCTCACTGCTCCCAACAATGCAGAGCTTCACTGTCATGTCTAAATTTAGCTCCCGTGTTTTGCTAGTTTTGTTGATTGACTGCTGGGCTGGGTCCTCTGTGTGTCAGCTTAAGAACTCTACTTCCTGGCATAGTGATAAAGTCATGCTCACAGGTAATTTAAATAACACAGATACAAGCCTAGAGAAACACAGACAGGTTAAAAGACATGTTGTTTGTGCATACAAGAATTGGCATGGAGTAACTTTAGGTTTCCAAATATTGTTATATTATTATAAGATGAACACATAGTTAATATTTCTAATACATTTCTTTTACAACTATTGTAATGATTAATTGTAATCTGCAAATATTTTGATTGATTTCATAATTGATGAGACATTCAGAAAAGTTTATTGAAAAGTAATGGCTACAAACAGACCGTTGCATAAACTGGATTTAAACAGTTAATATTTTAATGTACTTGAAGAAAATATTATCCTTATGATACATAGACTGTTAGGAACTCACCATTTTCCAAAAATTAGTTAAAATAAAAAACAATTTATGAAGGTTTTTTATGAATCTGCCTTTAGCATAGAAAATATTTTTCACTTTTATTGCACAATACATCTCTCCAAAGGAGTTCACTTTTAAAGAGTTGATCTTTTCTGGTATTAATTGTTTGTGAATTCCAAAAGAATTAGCAGCAATGTCATTATTATATTGCAATCCTTCTTGGTCCTCATATGCCACAGGTCCTGTGGCCTAACAGTAAGCATCACAAGAATTTATTTCCTTCATTAGCTCTGAATGCAAATTAGTAACCAAAAGAAACAGGAAAAGTGTGATTAATCCAACTCTTCCTTCAAAAAATTGGAATACCTTGATTTCTATGTTATTCACTATTGGCCTATAATTATTTACACATTATATGAAGTGCAGTAAAATTATTCTTGAATTACTGCTCCAAGGCAACTCACTATTCATTGTAAAGAAATAAGAAATATTTAGAAAATCTTAACAGCACCACATATTGAGATAAAGATGACTGCATTACTGAAATCTCCGTTATTTCAATTTGCAGTTACTTCTAGGTCAACTTATTTTTATATTGCGGTAAATGTTGTCTGTAACCCAGAGGTGACTGTAAATACATTGTACTTATTACTTAATAGATCTTCAATTTCAAATCAGGGCACTCAATTTACCTCAGTGAGATTTAAACAAATACTGTATTAGAAAGGGCAGATTTGATTGCCACATATAAACAAGTAATCCAAGGAAAATCTCATTAAGGCCAAGCATGTTTTGCTCCTTCTGTTTCTAAAACAAGTTGCATTTCGAAAATGATTGCTGAGAAATTAGTCAGAATTTATTGAACTACACGTACTTTATCAGAACAAACTCTATTCTAGAATAAGGTTGAATTAAATTACTGTGTTTTCATTGATGTACAGTATACAGACACAGTTTTTGTACTTCTAAGTTGCAAGGCTTTTCGGAAAAATTATGAAATGATGGCCTTAAATATTTATATAAAATTGTAACTACTTGTGCTTAAGTTTTATGGATACAAATTTTAATATGAAACATATTTTTGAATGAAAAAAATGAAAATATTCTAAGATTTCTTAAACCTACAAAACAAAAATTAATTACTAAAATTAATTACTATAAATAGGTGTAATGTATACAATATATAGATACCAATATATGTATGTAATGTGTGAGATAGTAACCTAATAAAACTTAGATTTTATTTTTAAGTGTGATGGTAGGGAGTAATATGTCCTCATAGTTTTATTTCTACAATATTTTGCCCTTTCTCTGCCAAGGATGTGTGTGTGTATTTGTACATTTGTGTGCATTTAATTAGACATATATTAACAAAATATAACATAGTGTTAATACTTTAAATTTTATAATAAAAATTCCACTCAAGTTAGGCATCTTGTGCAGCAAAAAATGTCGATGAGGCTGTTGACCTCAGCGGCCCCAGAGCCAAAAGTCAATTGGGAAATTTGATGCACAAATTAGAAACAATAGATTTTACCACAATACTCAGACCCACTACAAAGTGTAGGTGTCTTTGAAGTGTATACAATATGAATTATAGTGAAAGAAACAAAGGAGGAAGACTGACAGCATTTTGCAAGGCTTTCAGGCTCGGGGATTGTGCTGTTAATAGCCTCATAGTAAATCTACAGGGATGCCCAGTCACGATTTGAACAGTTTTCAAGTTATTATGCACGAAAACATTTTTCTTCCTTGGTCCAAAATGATAATGAGCAAAGCTTTCTAAGAATGAAGTTGAATGGAAACATTTGCTTACTGCACATAATGTATCAGAAGGACATATTGGCTCTTCGCTGTTTCCAGCATTCCTGTGAACTAATGCTTTTCAGAAACTTCCACTGTGAAAATTTGTCCCTCAGTGGGGAGATGGTGTATCAACTCTATGAGGAGTCATTAATTGTAGATGATGTCATGGAGTCCAGGATGGCGTTTGTTTCCTTGTAAATGTAGAAAGAGATTAGCGTTCTCTCCATTACTCTATATCAAGGGCATATTCTTGTAAAAGGCAAGAATCCAAAAAACCAGGAGGTAACCTCTGGCCTGGAACTTTGTTACTAGCAATTTGATCTGGGATAGTACTGCCTAGAACTATATACAGAAAACTACTATTGTGAGCCGGGCAATGGTGGTGCACGCCTTTAATCCCAGCACTCGGGAGGCAGAGGCAGGCGGATCTCTGTGAGTTCGAGACTAGCCTGGTCTACAAGAGCTAGTTCCAGGACAGGCTCCAAAGCCACAGAGAAACCCTGTCTCGGAAAACTAAAAAAAATCAAAACAAAAACTACTATTGTTTAGACCACTTGGGCTCAGGGACAGCTGCAAAACAAACAACAAACAAACAAACATTCCTTGTCATCCTTGATACTGTAATAGGAAAACTGAGCAGGAACTCATCACAGTATTTTTCCCTCAATAGACAAGACACAAACTTCTTTCTCTTCTAAGAATTTGTTTCTCAAAACACACACACACACACAAATGAAATTATCTTACTCCTAGGTTCCTTTACAAGTTAAGATCAAAAAAAGCTAATGTTCTCTACAATGAGAGCATACCAGAGATAACTGTGGAAGAGCGTGAGCTCTGTTCTCATTTTCAGTTATGACTATTGCTTTCCTCCCGAAATATATCCAAGATGACACAGCTTGCCATCTGGAATGAGAATCTGCCTTTGACAATCTTAGAATGTACTTGCATATGAGAGAGCATATTCCACTTGCTAGCATCTTTCCTCTACCCTTAGCAAATTTTATTCATGACCCTAAGAGTCTGTCTATTCCTGAAGAGGTGTATTAGTTGCTTGCTTCTTCTCAGGTGTTGCTGTGCCTCCACTAAACAGCTTCCTTTTTTCTCTCCCTGTTTCTCAAGTCTCCATCAACTTTGTGCTACGTTTTTAGTTCTTTTTATGAGTGCTTTGAGTATTTCAGAAAATTACGTTTAGTCATAATCACCTCCATTTCCAACTCCTTCCAGATTGTCACCAGTATCCTGATATCCCAACTTTTTATCCTCTGTTATTTTTATGACATCAAGTACAATTTGTGCTCCTCATATAGTACTGGATATTTACTCTTCCATGGAGCATGAGCAGCTTGCCAGTGACCACACCCTTAAAAGTAATCCCTGTCCCACTTTTTTCCTGTCTTTCCACATTATCTCTCTTCCTCCCCCCATCCCCTCCCCTCTCCCTCTCTGTGCAGAGATAACTTCTAGACCACAGCCATGGCTTTTTTTCTTTTTCTTTTTTGCTAATGCTCATTAAAAACAATCTGAGGCTGGATTCATGGTCCTGAGATCAGAGGACTTTGTTCCGGTACTCAGTTTCACCAAGGTCTCCCATATGCCCCCTTTGTTTCGACTTCCCTGCTGGGTGTCCTTACATCAAATGAAGCCCTTGCTGTCATTTATGTGTTTGATAACACTAGAATATAATGCAGTCCATTCCTTGCTTTCTTCATCTCAGTGTCTGTGTTCCATGTCACACAAAGCATCCTTTACACCCTCAGGCATCATCTACTCATTGTGCTTTCTTCTGTGCACTTACTCTAAACTAGAAGCATTCCATGGATACATAAATTTCTCGGATTTGTCCTCTGCTCAGACGCACACCGACTCTGGGGAGAGAGAAAGGGATTGGAGGGACTGCAAAGAGTGAAGGAATGGAAAGCTATGGTCAAAGTCGTTCTATAATATGAAAGAAAAATTAATTAATTAATTAATACAATAAAACTGCGGCCCTGGTGGGTCATATTTTTAAACCAAGAACTCAGGAGGCAGAGTTAGGCGAATCAGTTTCAGGCCAGCCTTGTCTACAGACAGAGTTCCAAGACGACCAGGGCTACACAAAGAAGCAGTGTCTCACAAACAAGACAAAATAACAACAACAAAAAAATCTTTAAGAAACTTATCTACTTGATTAATGTTAAATTTATAGACAATTTTGAATTTATGGTTCGTTTTGAGCTAAGAACTTCTCTGCATAAACACAAACACATAAGACAAATGCTTCAAAATGAAATTAGCAACAGAAATTTCCCAAGAATAGCAGATACAGGAAATATTGTCACAATGTCAATATTTGAAATGGTTATTGAGAGAAAGGAAGCAGGATTGAATACATACTAAAGAGTACAGAGTTCATTTCTTATGGTTCTTTTCCTCAGTCCACTACCAAAGGCAACCTCCCAGTCAGCCCATCCCTGTGTATGGTCACAACTTTTCTCTGGATTTGCTAAGCTAACCTCTTCTTCCATCAATATTTTCATTGGAAATTATGGTTAGTGAACTTGGACTTTCTATCTTGAACGTATTATTGAGCTGTTTTACCAACAAACCACTATGTTTTTTCACCTTTTGATTTTCTAGTTGACTCATGAGGCTGCTTTTGTTAATAATGATTTTGAAATATTTGATTTTGGAATACCTTGGCAATGAATTACATAAGGACATAAGTTTTTCATGGCTTATTGTCTCTCCTTTCTAAAATCAGCTCCCTGGCATAAGAACATAATCAATATGTAAGAAGCAGATATAATAGTGACTTGCTTATTTTATTTTTTAGAAGTTAAAAATTATACCCATTAAGTATGGTGTTGAGTAAAATTTACATTGAAAGGGTCCCTTTTTATACAGAGGACAACAAAAACTTAAGTCTAATTTACTATCTGATGATTAGTGAGGCCAAGTTTGGAAAAGTTGTTTATGATTATTTTTCTGATAAATTGGAAGACAGGGGTGTGAAATAACTGGGAATCACATATCAGCGGTTTATTAGGTGGAAACTACAATACGGAAAATTAGAAAAAAATAAAATGTTTAAACACATTACAATTTATAATGTAAAATCAAGAACTCCTTAAAATATCATTACCTTGTTTGAAACATTTGACTTTACTTCTTTTACTAGAAAAAAAAAACTTTGCCTTGGAGAGAGAAGGAAGTATTATACTGCTTAATGCTGGCTTTTTAAAAAGGCCACCTTCTTTTTTATACTTTTATGTGAATTTTATACCAAATTGAGCTTTCAGTTTTGGAGTATAATTTCAAATTTTTCAAAAAATAATATTTTAGTGTCTATTTAAAAATTCAGTGTGAAATTTTTCTACAACTACAATTTAAAAATCAAAACTTCAGCCAAAAAAGGGAGAAACTATGAATGTATATTGAAAAATATAGAATATGAATAATTTATGAAGATCTGCTATGTTGGTCTCTTAATAGTCACTGATAAGAGTGTAAATTAGATGCACTTATTTAACAATTTACTATGGTTGTACGTGGCAGTTAGATAACAATCTCTAGTTATACAGTCATTTAATTCCATAGCAATATTTGGAAATATTGAATCTGACAATCTTTTTAAAGTCGTTTACATTTTAATTAAAGGTCATACAAAATTCATGGTAAAAATGATCTTTCTATATATCTCATAGTTTTGATCATGTTTTATGCAAATCTTCTTGGTTGGCTCACAAAAGGAGCTTTGGTGGAGACATTATCCCTAACTATTTTAGAACAATTTCTTTAGCAATTCATGTTGGCACATGCTTTTAACTCAAGACTCAGTTTGTAGTGGATGGAAGAGCTCTGTGAGTTCAAGGCCTGCCAGGTCTTCGTAGTGAAATCAGATTAAAATGATAAAGTCAACTTTTGAATTTTTTCAATGGCATTGTACCCATCATAAATATTAGCACATGATATTCATGTATATGAAATGTAATGATTGTAAAAATACATTTTCTCTTTTATTAGTTGATTTTGAAAGTATTACAGACTATATATACATATATATATAATTTTATTAATATTTTGATAGTTTTATACAAGGTGTTTAGATCCTTTATACCTTCTATCCTCCAACTCCTCCTGAATCCACAACCACAATTTATCTAGCCAAATTTCTGTCTTCTTTTTGTCAAAACTAACCCAACCAAATTTGTCTTTCCCCAATACTCTTCTATTTGGATCCACTCTCTTGACTGTGCTCAACCTATACTGGGTCACACCCTTAAAGAAAACCAACTGTCTCCTGAGAAGTTACCAATTGCCAGCGATTCTTTAACAGGACTTGGAACTTCCTGCCACCTTCCGTACTCCGTACTGGATTTTGTCATGCCTGAACTTCTATAGGTCTTGTTGATGCTATCATAATACATGTGAGTTCATATATGCAATTGTCTTATTATGTCCTGAAAAAACAGAAAACTATTTAATTGTAGTCATGTATCTTCTCTAACTCTTTTTTTTTCTTTTTTAAGACAGGGTTTCTCTGTGGCTTTAGAGCCTGTCCTGGAACTAGCTCTGTAGACCAGGCTGGTCTCAAACTCACAGAGATCCACCTGCCTCTGCCTCCCGAGGTCTTTTTTTTTTTCAAGACTCTGTAGCTTTTGGAGCCTATCCTGGAACTAGCTCTTGTAGACCAGACCAGGCTGCCAGGCTGGCCTCAAACTCACGGAAATCTGCCTACCTCTGCCTCCGGATTGATGGGATTAAAGGCGTGCACCACCATGTCAAGTATGTAAATATTTTTAAAAGAGCTGAAGTCATATCTGATTGAAGTGTAGGGTGTGTTATCCTTGCATTCCAGGAGATGGTTTTATCCTGGAAAAATAAACAGACACAAGGTAGTTTGCTGGAAGTGGGGGTGATGAGGAAGATCAGGAGGCCCTGACCACAGAGCCTGGAGATGTAAGATGTGGAAGCAGACACAATCTTCTTGGTGGAGTGACAGAGGATGAAGATAAAGAAAATCCACCTGGAACAAGAGATGTCACCTGGGTCTCCTTTAACGGTCCTGTAGTATCCAGGCCCTTGGTTCTCCAAGCTCTCAAGTGCCAGAGTTCTGCATCATAGATCTTAAGTAATAAAAGGGTTCTTTGCAGGTTTATTTGAGTGATGTACTAAGACAGATTTCACATGATCGGGTCCTTTAATAACACCCCCAAACACAAGGCAAAGAAGCTAGGATAGGAAGTCCAACACCAGCCTGCTGGATTTCATTAACATACGCATATGACTATATTAACATGCATAATGAGCTCTCTTGGAGTCAAGACCTAACTCTGAGCACGTGTATGTTTCATGTACAGCGTTTATATGTAGCTGTAATCATATACAGTATGTACAGCTCTCCTATGTTTGGACTATGGTCAGGGTTAGAGTTTTCCATGTGTGCCATTATGTAGGTGCTCAGAAGTTTTGGATTTCAGGGTTGTGGATGTGACTTAGTGGCAGAAGAATACCTGTGTAGTAATCATGAAGCCACACAAGAAGATAAATAATTGAATTTCAGAGCATTTCAGAATTTAGGTTTTCAGACACACAGTATGCATACGCACAAGTGTGTAGGAAAACCCAAACCAATAAAGGGATAAATATGCTAAGGGAAATATAAATTGTGGGATGCTTAAGAATGGTGTCACTTCCTCTTGGAAATCCACTGGTTGTAGCTCATGTATCTTCACTTACAGGCATTGGTGTCTGCGTCCATCTGGGTCAAAGTTGTCAGAACACACAAGCCCTTCATGTTTTTGTAGAATGGGAGGCCCTCTCTTGGCAAACATCTTCCTCGGACTCATGTATTTGTTTGTTTACTTAAGACTTATTTAAATAAGACCCGAGCCTTAGTTATTTAAGACAGGATTTCCCTATGCTGGCCTGAGTAGCCTGGAACTCACTATATAGACCAGGCTGGTATCAAACTCAAAAAGTCCACCTGCATCTGCCTCCCTATTGCTGGGCTTGAAGGTGTGTG
>NC_022021.1:39459344-39463524 GCF_000317375.1 Microtus ochrogaster
GGAACTAGCTCTGTAGACCAGGCTGGTCTCAAACTCACAGAGATCCACCTGCCTCTGCCTCCCGAGTGCTGGGATTAAAGGCATGTGCCACCATCTATAACTCTTAAAATCTTCCTGATGGTGTGTCCTTGATCATCTGTGAGCTTTGAGGGGTACTATTACAGATTAGATGAACATTTATGGCTGAGTATTTGGAATCTCCTTTTCTCTGTACTGTGATCAATTTTGAATATCTTCATTAATTTCTATCTTCGAAACAAAGTTTCTCTGAAAGTTTGTGAAACTAATTAATCTATGTGTATAACTGATGTGGGATTCCCTTATGTATGCTGTGAATATGTTTTATTATCATTGGTTAATAAGGAATCTGCTTTGGGCCTATGGAAGCACAGAATAGAGCAAGGCAGGAATTCCAAGCAGAGAAAGAGGGAAAAAAGAAGGCAGAGTTGGAGATACCATGTAACTGCCAAAGGAGACTGACACCCCAGGAACTTACCAATAAACCATGAGCTTCACGGTAATACACAGAATAACAGAAATGGGTTACTTTGAGATGTAAGAGTTAGCTAGAAATACACTTAAGCTGTTGGCCAAACAGTACTGAAATCAATATAGCTTCTGTGAGATTATTTTGGGACTAAGTGGCTGGGAAATGAACAGGTGGCCTCTGACTACATACAACACTAACTCACTAAGAGTAGGTTTAATATTGTACCCATAACGGACTAATACCAATAGGTTCTCACAAAGGATCTATGCCCTCCCTAGCTCTAGATCTTTGGTCCTAATATAGCGTCCAGGTATGTATTTCATATAGTAGAGCTGGATGTAACTCCAATCACAAAGCGGTTGGCCAATCATTTGACATCCTGACACTATTGCATTAGTAGGGATGTGATACCATCCGTATTACTGTTATAGATTCAAGAGTTGACAGCTAGGTATATCAATGTTTCTTATGTTTGTTCATTTGTTTTTCTCCACTAGAAGCATATATAACATCCTCCAACAATATGGAAGCCAGCCAGTATGGCAGGTATTTCCAGGTGTGTGCAAGCTTAATTTCTCTGTATTCTGTGATTCACACCAGCAGTGTCCTCAAGAACAGTTACTTAGCATTACATTCTTTAGGGAAATCAAGAACAATGGTAAAATAACATCAATAAAAGCAGGGCAAGTAAATAAACTGACTTGAAGATGAAGTACAAATTGCTGGTACTTATTTACTTTTAATTATAACATCAATAGCCATGAGTAAAATGAAATAGAATCTACCTTGAGATTTCGACCTACCCAAGTTAGAATGTTTAATATGAAAAATAAATGGCAGCAGATGCTGTAAGGAAAGGGGAATATATATATTATATGATATATATATATACATATATATATGTATATATATAATATTGTCTCCTATGATAGTGGACTTGCAAAGAGGGCAGGCACTCTTTGTGAATCAGTGTGATGGCTATCCAAACTGTTAGACACTGAACTTGCCTAAAATTCAGGTCTACCACATTTGGACATATACCCAAAGACTGTTCTTCTGTTCTCATTAGGAAATGACAACTGCCTAAATTTCCATCAACTGAAAAAAAGATAATGAAAATGTGGTATGTTTAAATAGCATAATATAAGTCAAATGATAGAAATTATAAACTTATGAAATTTACCTGTTTGTGGATAGAGCTGTAAATAATTGTTTGAGTGAGGTAAGCCAGACTCAGAAAGATAAATACCACGTGCTTTCTTTAATTGTGGATGCTAGCTTTGAAACGTTAGATACGTTCATTTCATTTAGGGAACCCAGATCAGAAGACTGATAAGTAGCGATGGTATTAGCATGGTTAGAGGATGGGAGATACAATATAGTGTTATAAATTGGGAAAGTGAAATAAAAAACTTTAGAAAGGGCCACATTAAACCAATTTCTATAGAAACTTGTTAATATATATTATTTATATACATATATAAAAAGGAGTAAGAATGAAGTTATAATGCAATAATGTTAGATATATAGGTATAGAAAACAAGCTAGTTCCAGTAATATGCTAACTCTGAAAGATTTCATCAGGACCCCAGTGACCCCAAAGTGGATATATTGTAAATATCAGCATCATAGCAAACACAGTGGTATTAAATATGTGATAATGCTTTCTGACGTTTCTTAGTAAATTAAAGTGTTTTTCCTTCACCATGTGAGGGTATTATATATAATTATGTTAGGTTTGATATATACCTATTCTTCATAACATTGTTTCAAATAAGTCCAGAAAGAAAACTCAGCAGGTTGTATTAAAAAGTATCAGAAGAAAAGTCACCACACTTACACTTATTTACTGACTATATTCAGAATAAAATATCCAATATCCTTCATGAAATAAAAAAATTCAAATATTTGAATTCAAACCAAGATTTTTTAAATCCTTTATTGCTATAGTCATCTAACAACAATAGTCTTTGATTTCCTCCGAGCACCATGACCTGATAGTCTCAGGTTCTTGGCCCCGTGAGCAGTGTCATGCATGTGATCCAGCTCATGAAGTAGGCCTTAACATCAATCAGAGAGTGACTGGTTACTATAACAATGTTTGTGCCATTATTTCACAAATATATATATATATATATATATATATATATATATATATATATATATATCTTGAAGGCAGCCCAAAATATTAAAATAATTGCTTGAGATATCAAAGTTCTTGGTTTAAAGTTGTATTAAGAACTATAATAAAATCAACATTGAATAGGTATAAAATTCATTGATCAAGTAATGAAATTGAAGATATAAGCATAAACCTAATTACCAATGGAGACCTGATTTTGACAAAAAATGAAAAATTATACACTGGACAAAAAAGACAGAATTTTAAACTAGTGATACTGATCAATTGGATGGCACAATGCTATATATCTTAATGTGATTGAAGTGAAAGTAGCATTAGTCTTTAAAAGTTAAAACAGGACTAAAACAATATTTTTAATTATATGCACTATATCAAGAAATATGCAATAATTTCCTTATATTGCTATCTTACTGAGGTTCTATAAAAATACAATCCAGGGTTTTTCTTCGTTTTCTTAAATCCAAAAGCCAGACAGAGCCATGGATTCAATAAATCAAAAGCCCTTTCCATGAGAACTATTCTTACATCCTTACAGAAAGGATTTAATGGCAGTGAGTCATACAAGGCTGGAAGTAAAGACAGTGGACCAGCGACCTGAATTGTAATCATGGGCATTGGGACTCAATATTTTAATTTCCTTAATGTCAAAAAAGTGGAGTTATTCTATTTGGTTTCATGATCAATTATAGAAAAGCCAATTGGAAAAGCTTTTCATGATAGGTAACTTCCTTAGTCCATTGCAGGAGGCCAGGAACATTTCATCACACCTTCCTGAATCACTCCGCTCCAGCTGTTTTCTTGCTGGTGTCCTGTCTCTGTCTTCCTCCCCCATGCTGGCAGTGCACATGCAAGCTATAGCTAGCCTACCTTGTGGACAGAAGCCACATGTCAGAAATCAATAGGAACAATTGCTTTTTCCCACGTTGCATGCAGTAAAAAATAAATACACACTATGCCTATGTTCTCTGAAAAACTAAGACTCGTTTTCTCAGAAAGATCTAGCCGAAATGTCCCTGATGATTTTGAACTAGAACTATATTATTCTGTGAGCATTCCAGAAACAATTGTTTTTATGGACAGAATGTAAATAAAACCACCAGACCTGTCTCTCTGTTGCTTAACCAAACAAGAAGTAACTAAATACCGACTGATACACATATCTATAGCAGATGATCGTCTTATTCTTTTAGGCTTAGGTGAAATAACATTTGTAAACTGTCAAGTATAGTGCATGTCACAATAGGAAATTCATGCACATGGTGTTTGGCAAGAAGTGGGACTCAGAATTATGGGGATGGCCTAGTTTAGTCCTAGGCAGGTTCCCCAGTTGTCAGGCCAGAGTCAGTGAGCACCGATAATCTCAGATCAGCTGTCTCTGTGGGTTTCCCCATCATGATCCTGATCCCTTTGCTAATAATATTATCACTCCTTCCTCTTTTCAACTGGACTGTGGGAGTTTGGCCCACTGCCTAGTGCATGAACTGGCTTTCTGGAACCTAGTCCCAACGGAGAAATATCTTGCTCAGTCTAGATACGGGGGGGGGGGG
>NC_022021.1:39463846-39477260 GCF_000317375.1 Microtus ochrogaster
AAAAAATTAAAATTAAAAGTAAATTAATAAAAATATTTTGATGTTTATACCCTCTTATTTCAGCTGTAATTTTATCATCAGTTTGTTAGTAAACCTTTCTATATTTTAGCTATACATATTCATCTCCTTAGCAATATGCTATTAGAACAAACTGATTTTGATTATCAGTAACCTTGCCAAATGCAAAGTCCATTGAATTCTTATGTCAGATTTTAGACTTTTTCTCTCTTTATAACTCTGTTCATGATATTTTGACTCTGAAGTTTAGTGAAGTAAATCACTATCTACTAATTGGAGACCATTCTTGATTCTAAGGTATCCATTTCTTAGACAGCCTCTGCTTCTAATTTGACTATAATTCTCCTGTCAGTTTTCATTTAGCCATTTTAAAAATCTGTTACTTATGTTAAAACTGTTTCCACAACCAAGAAACTCTATATCCAAATGAAAAGATATTCTCTGGAATTGGAAATAGATTTTAACATATTTTTTAAAGAAACAAAACCCTGCTTCTGAAGATAACCCCCCGTAAATGACTATATGAGAAAATACTAATTGAACTCTGTGGATTATTTTTTTAAAGCTCAGAAAATCGAGTAAAATTGGGAGATATATACACTGGAAGAGAAAATCAGAGGGAGTGATAGATAATGGATATAACTGAGGACACAATGTATATATGCATTTCATAATTTCAAATTAAAACTTTCAAAATAAAAATGCAATGCAATATAGCTTAAGACTCATTCAAAGTGTCAGAATCATTTATTATAAAAGTACAAACAATAATAAAAACTAAGTGTAATGAAATAATCCCTCACTATCTTCTGTTTTGAGAGATGAACTCCCATGGACTCCTACTGAATGTTTAGTTTACATTTTGTGCTAGGCTGACTGGTCACTGGAATTCAGGGCTAACCCTGTCTCTGCCTCACTGTCCCTTGGATTACAAGTGTGGGCAACCATACAGGCTCCTTGCATCTGTACTCAGCTTGCTTGCTTGTGTGGAGAGAACTTTACTAAATGAGTCATATCAACAGGCTCCTATTCTTTTAAGATTATTTATTTTTGTTTTATGCCTGTGTGTGATTATCCTACAAGTAAAGCTTGAAAAAAATGTACATTCAGCACCCACAGAGGCAGAAGGAGAATATTTGATGCCCTGCAATTGAAGGAAAAGATAATTGTGAGTCACCATGTGTTGGGAGAGCCATAAGCACTCTAACTGTTTTGAGTCATTAACCTAGTCCTTCTCTTTATTCTTTTGAATCCTCATTTATCTTACTCTATCTGGTCTCCTGTCTTTTCATATTATTCTTTTAAAAATGCATAATATTAGAAAGTTTTGTTTCAAAGTCCAAAAACATACTGATCAAGTAGTCAAAGATACAACTAAAATAATCTGTATTTTATTATTATAAAGATATGTATTATTCTTTATCACACTGAAACTCTGTTTTAACACTATATGGCTAACCATACCAGTTTAAGAATACTGTGATCTACATTCTTGCCTAGACAGAGGATTCCTATATATAAAATTGCTGTTCTACTCTTCAGCTCAGTTGTCAGCTTTTTCCTTCACCAAAGGCTACACTGATGCTTAATTCCTAATGAGTTATCTTAATGGAATCCTATACACTACACTAAATTATAATGTCTTTATTAATCAAGGAGTTCTTTGATTGCTCAATGGAAAAAGAAAAGATTTTAATGTAGACTTGGGATTTAACTGTTTTAAGAAAATTCAAAGTCATAACAGCATAAAATGTTGTCTAACATGAAAAAAATATTGGTTTCTTAGCTTTAAAGAAATAAAAGAATACAGGCCTTGATTTATGATTCAATTAAAAGTGATATATATATATATATACTTGTATATGATTATCTTATTAATATATGTGTCGATATGTCCTCAAATGTATAAATACATGTGTCTTTCCAAAATTTACAAAGTGAAGACTAACTCCCCAATGTGATGGATTTTAGGAATTACTCCCTGGGGTCATTAGTCACAAGGAGTTGCCATGTAAAATGGGATTAGTTCCTTTATGTGGACAGGTACAGTGGTAGTCCTTTCTCAATGTCCTCCAACCAATGGAAAAAGAAAAACAAGATGCATGGCTAGACATAGAAAGGGTGATGGTCTAGAGAGATATCTCAGTGGTTAAGAACATGTCTATTTTTAAAGAGGACCAGAGTGCTATTCCCAGCACCCACATCAGGCAGCTTGAAACTGCTTGTAGCTCCCCCCTCCAAGGGATGTCACGAACCTCAGATACATGCACATATATGGTATGGGAGGTCCTTCTTGTCTGTGTGTTGCTTTTATTGATTAATGAATAAAAGAAACTGGCTTGGTCTATAGCAAGGTAGAACTTAGATAGGCAGGGAAATCTAGGTTGAATGCTGAGAAAAAGAGGGCGGAGTCAGAGAAACCATGGAAAATCAAGAAGTGCTATTTAAGTAGTTCAGGATTATGGTAATCAGCTAGCTATAACACTCAAAATTAAGGTAGTGTTCTTAACTGCTTGTTGGACTAGAACATTAAAAGCAGTGAATGCTCTCTTTTCCACCACTGACAAGCCCGTTCCTTTGGTAGGTTCTTCATATGGAAATATATGCAGGAAGAGGAGACTGCATTCTGACCATATTATGTTTCAAATATGCAATAAAACTTGTCGATGCCTCCCTTCTTCATGACCTGCAACCACATCTTTCTCAGCAAAGAAGTGAAGATGATTACGAAGCAGTAAGAACAGATTATGTCAGTTATTTTTGGCTCTCAAAAGTCTGACCAAACACAAAGTGGCAGCTTTTAAACTTTATATCCCTAGCAACAACAACCGCCACCACAACAACAAATCAATGTAACATTCCCTTAATGTGGGACCTACTTGTTATGATGGTGAATGTAACTAAAACGAAAAGAAAATGTCCTCTTAGACAAAGTAGGTGCCAACACACTTAAAATGAATTTAAAAATCAGGAAGTTGTAAGAGAACTACCAAGTAGATGTTTTGTATAATAATTTGAAAGAGCCAATTTTCTTCCTAAAAGATAACCAAATGTCATGGCCACTGTGGTGATAGAATGCCTTATTCTCAAACTTGATATTTTTAATCACAGCAAAACCTAGGAAAACACAGTAAAGCCAAGTCCATTTAGCATACTTTCTAAGTGCATGTGTGCAGAGATGCCCACTTGAGCTTGGAAAACCTACAGGAATTAATTCCTGGCAGAAATAGATTTCTTTTCTATCTTTAAAGCCATCCACCATCATCTGGGGGTGGTACCATGTGAAATTTCCCATGACCACATTGGCATGTCAATGTGTGCCAGTTTTGTTTAGGTACATGTATTGTTTATATTTGATGGATTAGTTTTTACTGTCTAAGGAACACCATCTACTAGCGGGTATCTTGAGCCTCTAATTCTTACAAGTGTTTATTTTTTCCCCACTTCTTATGAGCTGTCACATACATGCATGCATATAGATGCATGCACACACACACACACACACACACACACTCACACACATATGTAAAATAATAAAAGGTGAGGGATTTGGGAGGGTGATTGAGTAAATAATAAGAGTTGAAGGAGGAAGGGATGTGAGTGAGGTAGATACCATGGTTGTGTATGCAGTTAGCAAATAGACTTATTATATAAATTAAAATGTTCTGGAGAGAGGAATTTGTAGTTAAGAAGAACACTGGTGCTCTTGAAAAGGATCTGAGTTTGACTCCACAAACCTAAGCTTTCAACAATCTATATTTCCAATTCCAGGAGATCTGATGTCATTCCTCACCATCTATGTGCACTGGGCATGTCCTTGGTGTGCAGATATGCATTCAGATAAATGCAGAGCACACATACACACATACACATTACTTAAAATGTCTTAGTACATTTCCATTTAAGTAGAGCACTTTTGACCATAATTTATCTTTTCCTTACTGAGCAAATATCCCTGTTCCTTGTTTTTCTTCTGAACATTTGTAAGATTTGCATATTTTCATTTTATGTGTAGGAGTGCCTTGCATGCCTGTATGCATGTGCACCATATGCGTTGCTCATGTTCATGGGGGACAGAAAAGGGCATCTGGTCACCTGGATCTATGCCACTCTATGTGCTGGAATCTAAACTTGGGTCCTCTGTAAGAGTGGCACATTCTTTAGTGACTTTGCCATCTCACCAACCCCTTCTTCTGAAGGATTTTTTTTTTTGCTTGTTGCATTCTTTTTTTTTATTTTTTTAAAATTTATTTATTTATTAAGGATTTCTGCCTCCTCCCCGCCACCGCCTCCCATTTCCCTCCCCCTCCCCCGATCAAGTCCCTCTCCCTCATCAGCTTGAAGAGCAATCAGGGTTCCCTGACCTGTGGGAAGAGGAACATGGGATGTACTCACTCATATTTGGTTTCTAGCCATAAATAAAGGACAGTGAGCTTATAATTCACGATCCTAGAGAAGCTAAATTAGAAGGTGAATCCAAAGACAAACATATAGGCATCCTCCTGAATATTAACCTTCATCAGGCGATGAAAGGAGACAGAGACCCACATTGGAGCACTGGACAGAAATCTGAAGGATTTTTCTAAATAGACACAGTCCATTATGTGCCTCTGGTTTGTTCGTGGGTGTAGGGCCATGTACAGGAAGGGTAGCCTCTCAGAGGGCTGCATTCCCGAAAGATATCTGACTCTTTCTCCAGAACTACCCTTAATTGCCAATCTTCCCTAGAAAATTTGTACCCAACTCTGTTCCTACCAACACACAGCCTCATGAACTATATTCAGAAGAAAAGGTTTATTGCTCCATTTCCTAAAGATACTCTCTCATGTTGGAGTTGTATTTTTGGCATTTCACAGCCTGTAAATCAACGTCCTTCAGGGACTCCTGCCATCCCAGCCCACGGTAGTGATTTGGAGTGCGAAGGAGTTCACCGCAGGGGTGTACTCTCTGAAGGTTTGCAGCAGCAGTTTGCTGTGTCATCAATCTTGTTCAGCTGCACAGCACGACAATTTATCTGGACAACACTACAGAACGGATAGCAAAAGGTTATTGTTAGGTTATGAAGTTTTCTGACAATGACAATATACCCAGGCTCAGATGAGTGGAAAGCACACTTAAACCGGGGGACTGATGTGTAAAGGCCTCTCCTATGTCTGTATATCAGAGAATCTTCACTTCTGAGTTTGGACATCTCTATTCTAAAAGATATGTTCTGAAGTATAACCAGTCCATATATAAGTGCTTTTATAAAGCCTCCACACATAATTAGTTGGCAGTGTATTACAAGGACAAGATAATGCTCACCCTCATGCCAAACCAATAGGAGCATTGCCCAGTTATTCTTAGAAATAAATACTTAGCATAACTCAGTCCAACTGGAATTAAATATATTGGGCATTCTTTCCACCGTATAGGAAATTAACTTTTAAAAGAGTGCATAACCCAATATTTGTGGATTAATGGAATCATATTTAAAAAGAAGTTGGTAATCATGGTAGTTGTGTCTGGTGGTTGTATGTAAAATCATTTTCTCATTTCTTGTACAAGACCAAAAACATGAGTTTAAAGCACAGATTTCAAGGGAGAAGAAGAGCACATTCAAGAATAGTTCTCTATCTCCACATCCATGTGTACAACTATACCAATATACAGTCATCTCTCTCTCTCTCTCTCTCTCTCTCTTTCTCTCTCTCTCTCTCTCTCTCTCTCTCTCTCCTCTTTCTCTCCCAGTTCCACCAAATAAATAGAAATAAGTCAATATATGAAAACAAAAGCACATACCTATGATATCTTCCCTTATTATTTTCATTACCTCATGTTATTGTCTGGGAAATATTGATAATTACAAAATAAATTGATATCATGATATCATACGCATGATAAATTATTCTCTATTCTACATTATATTACCTTCTATTATAGCTCTTTCTTCAATAGTGTATCTCTTTAATAAAGTAAGTGTAGAATGAAATGGACTGTTTGTAAATTTTAGTCAAAGATAAAATACTTGTGCTTGAAATTGCAGAAGCTTTAACCCTCTTTAAGATGTCCTTAAGACTGTTCTGCCTTTCTTCATGATGATTGCTGTACTTGAATTTAGAAATTGGTCTTGTTCATTTCTTTTGGAACACATTTTAATAACTCATTTGTCTGATGCCCATTGATAAATTTTTATTTCAAATTAAAGATAAGGGGATAAGAGTGTTTTATCTCATGATATTTGTATTTATTTTTGTGTAATTTATCATTATCTCAGCTATTCACACATACTCATAAAAACTTCTGTCATAATTTTTTTCTAGTTATGATTTTAACAACTCAAAACAATCAATTTCTGAAAAAATATAATAAATTAGATATATCTGCTCATACAAAATAGAAATTCTTTAGTAAGTTCTGACATGCAAAAACAAATGTATATATTATATAATATGGTGTATATAAATTTTCTTTGTTAATAACATTTATATAAAATTTGATATTTATCAAAAGATGAATAAGATACTGGGTCTCTGGCAACAGAGACTGTTTTATTTAATTACTTTTAAACTTTGAGACACATACAGAGAATGACAGATTGAGAGAGAGAGCGTGTGTGTGTGTGTGTGTGTGTGTGTGTGTGTGTGTTGACTATACATGTCTATGGCAGCCTCACTTTTGCATGTATGCATGCAAACATGTGCTCATTCTTAAATAGAAGTGATAGGCTCATGTTGACTGTCTTCCATATCTCTCTGCCACAATTTTTGAGACACCCTTTCTCTTTTGGAACCTGGAGCTTACTGATATACTAAGCCACCTTTATTTATATGACTATCTCTGCTTCCCCAGCAATGTGAGTACAAATGACAAGAAATCACATTTTTGCAGAAACACAAGCTTCTTCATGCTTGCTTAGCAAGGCACTTTGCCATCCAAACTTAGTTATTATTATTTGTATCTATTATTTGTACAATATAATGTTTTCTGTCATATTTTCTCACATTTATTTAGTGTATTTGTACTTTGGTTATAATGATTTCTCCTTTCTACTTTGCCTTTCTTCCTCCTACCTCCTCTATAGACTGCTTATTATTTTACTTGGGAACAAGGAACAAATACTTTCTGATTGTAGTTGTACATATTTGTAATTCTAGTGTTGCGTGGGCTGAGGCACGATGGTAATGTTTGCAAGGATGCAAATAGGTTCATAACACGATCTTTCTCAAAACAAAAAGACATAACACACACCAAAAAACAAAACAACATAGCCGGGCGGTGGTGGCGCACACCTTTAATCCCAGCACTCAGGAGGCAGAGGCAGGTGGATCTCTGGGAGTTCGAGGCCAGCCTGGTCTACAAGAGCTAGTTCTGGGACAGGCACCAAAGCTACAGAGAAACCCTGTCTCGAAAAAAAAAAAAAAAACACTGTTTTAAAAAGTCTTTTATCATTTTCATCTTTTCTAGTGGCATAATCAAATCTCAAAATTTTAATATAAAAACCATGTAAAGACTAAAGGTATGACTCAGTGGTTAGTTGCATGTGTTGGTTGCTGATCTTTCAGAGGACCCAGGTTTGGTTCCTAGTACCTCACATTGTGGGTTGTCACTACCTGTAAGCCCAGTTCAAAGGAATCGGATGCCTTTTTCTGGCCTCTTTCTGAGCTATGTATGTGTAAACATGGCAACATGTCCATTTAGAAAATACTAAAACATATCAAAAATAAAATAAATGCTTTTTAAAAACCATCTCAATAAACAGTTTTCCTGCAGAGACCCCAACTAAGTTGCTATTTAAACAAAAGTGCTTCACTGAACAATGGGCTTGAGACTCAGAATCAGGGCTGTTATGTTTATTAGCAGCTGTCAAGAATATCAATGGGATCTCTCACCCTTCATATGTGAATTATAGAGGAATTAGAACTCCTTTCTACAGTTTCATGTATTATCTTTATTGACCTAAAGTTCCCCAATTCTCTCTTTGCTGTTATAAATTTCTCCATGATCAGCACTTCCATTCAGGCCAAGAAAAGTCTGCATACAAGAGCTGACTTCCCTCTGACCACAGGCATGATCAAGACAGGACAATAGATCTGAAACCATAAGCAAGTACTCATGAATTTTTCTTCCTGTCCTATGTCCCATGCATGTGTGACTGTATATGAACACAATGAGTAGATGAAGATCAAACTCACGGAACTGCTTCACTAACAACGTAAATAAATATATGTGACATGTGCTCTTCGTTTTATCCAAAGTAGCTGATGTATATAGTAAATGAAAGGAAGTAATACTATTCTAAGTAAGGAATTTGCCTTTACACTGGGAATGGCACTTCAGTTGCAAATGTTCACAACATTGGCCTTTAGGGTTTTACACTGTAGAATTTACATATAAACGTATCAAGTTGCTAATGGAAAATTGTTATATCAAAGTCTTCACGTGTTCCCGTATGGTGGTTTGTATTGCCTATTCTGACTGTATGGCCACTGCCATTTCTAAGTAATTGTAAAAGTAGAAAAGTGTGAATAATGATGATATTCTCAAAGTCGTGGAGGTCAGCATTTTTACGGTATTTCTTCTGTTGTGCTCTCCAGTGATTTAAGGTCCATTGGAAGTGCTAATGTGTCAGGTTGTACTTGTTAATTTAGGAAGACACTTCAGCATTTGACTTATTTCAGTTACTGTTTAGACATTTCATTTAGCTACTTTGTATCAAAAGCCCAAAGCGATCATTACTAAATCTGTATTCAAGGCATTTTCTTTCAAGAAGTTTTCAATAGTGGGTCAATCACCACTATTGAATCACAAAAACTGTACTGTAGATATGTGTCATAACGAGCTATTTCCAAACAAGTAAGAGTCCTCTAAGTTAATCATGAGAGACAAGATATGGTCATCATATGCACACAGGAATTTAAGGTATAGCACAAAGAACTGAAATGAGTGGCCGTGGCCCCAGCTGTATAACTACCTGTAGATATGTGAATGTCTGCCAGTTTTATTTCTATATTTTATCCATGATGAAGAGAGCTGATCCGATAGACTTACACTCAGTTAGGATAAATGACCATCTTAACATAATTTCTTGGAACCAGTAAAAATCCCCTCTATTATTTGAGGCATGGTTCGTTTGACATTTCTAATTTTTAAAAGTCATGTAAACCCAACATCAATAATCATTTTAGAAAATAGGAGCCTCAGAATGTTGTGTCAGTGATGGAGTGAGAAAATCTTGTTTTTCTCAAAGAAATGGCGCTGCAGCTTTAGCCATGTGCATTCCCAGGCACGTCTGAATCTGAGGGCCCTTATGTTTGACTTTTAGGCAAGCTGAGATGTTGGGATGTTCAGAGCACTGTCCCTTCTCTTTGGCAGTTTTTTCTGTTGCCTCCCCTCCACATTTTCCTGTAAACCTTTGGAGTTTTTTTTTTTTTAACTCGTGGCTCATATGTTTGCAAGAGATATTCTATGCAAGAAGGGAAGCTAGCATGGTGTCCTGTTTCTTTTTGTGTTGATGTCATAGAATGCCAAAAACCAAATAATTTCAAATAAACAGCATTTTCTTTTTCTCTTTTTCTTTCTTTTTTTTTCCCCTCTTAACTGCTTTTTGGGAAGTTGAAGATTGAGGTCTTGTCGTATGTTACTGTTTTCCTTGCTTCTTCATCAGTGGTAAAACCAGAGAGCAGGAAGGGGTTGACACCCTTTCTGTGTTGTATGGAAAATACTATTGTTAATGAATATAAGTAGATAAATAAATATAGCTGAATATGCATTAGAGGCAGAGGTTGAGACCTTTTTTCTTCTCTCATGGGTAACATTTATACTAAACTGCATTCTTAAATAGCAGCTTTGAGATTTTGTCATTTAAATTCCAGCCTAATCCTGGGTGAAGGTATAACTGTTCAAGAAGGGAGAACCCCTCTCCAATGCAATTCCTCATTAGAGACTCCACTTTCTAATGCAGCCATTATGTCCAGAAGGGGTGCTTATATATGTTCCCTTGAGGAAGTTTAATCATTTTGAAGTCATTATTGCATATAATTACATAAATTAAGGTGATATCAGATGGTAAAACAATCTTATGGGATTGCCATCATATATATAATCCCGTTCTGACAGATCTGCCAAGTAGGAGTATCCAAACTGTTGCTATGACAGCCAATTACACCAGGAATCTTAAAAGTTTGCACTTGAAACACTGTGTGGCACGATACTCATAATTTTGTGCTAAAAAAGTAGCTTCTCTAAGAGTCTAAAGAAATGGCCCTCAGTTTCAGATGGTGCCTGCAAACACATTCTGCTAATGCCAGATTGATTGCTTCATGAACGTTTTTTTCATATGTGGCCCATCATTTTGATGAATCTATTTTCTAAAGTGATTATTGATGTAGGTTTGACTTCACCTTTGAAAACTCAGAAATATCATATATACACACACCCTGATTTAAATAATACAGTCATTTTCTTCTGATTCCAGGAAATTATAAGTTAACAAAGGATTATATATTAATTTTATCATCTTGGTCTGGATTTCCCCATTACATGTTATAAAGGAAAATCAAATACTCCAGTGCCAAGCAAAAATTCATTAGCCCAACAATAATAAATCTCATGTACATCTCAAAATATACTATATTACAGAAAACTATAGAACAAATTTGCATGTGGCTTCCTGAAGCATAATTCCCAGCGGGGGGGGGGGAACAGTCTACCATAAGGCTCACTGTAACTTTATGATTATGGAGAACTAGAATCTTGGAGATACAGAGCCAAATTATCTAGAACTATCCTTAGTTTCCTTAGTAACTACCCATTGTCCAGCAGAACTTACATCTCTTCAACTACCAGATAAAGCCCTGGGTATGTATTAACATGCCAGCAGCTTCCGTAAATACAAAAGCTGGGAAAGTTAGCACAGAGAACATTTGACATCTGTGGCTGTTTCCATTATTTTTTTTTTGCCATAAACAACCAACCTAATGTGTTTGCTTAAGACTTCAGTAAATGCCTTACGACTTGTGCGTTACCATGAAAAATTTCATGTCAAAGTTTCCAGAATGGACCCTGTATATTTGGACAACAAGAAGTCGTATTCTGGGAACAGAACAACGTGTATGAGACTGAATTTAAATCCTCACTTACCTCTGGAAAGAGCTGGGCTTTACAGATGATTTGGATAATTCTCGGGAGAGGTGAATTTAAAGCAAAACTTAATTGAAAATGTTTGTTGTTGTTCTTGTTGTTTTCGGTTGGGGGAGGTTCTTTTACTTGCTTAGCAAGATAAAATCCACCACGGCCTTCTCCTAAGAAACAAATAAGGCCGATGAGAAATACGTGATATTTTTTTTTCAGAGAAACAAAAAATAGCAAACAGCATATCTAGCAAACACACACACGTTAGGAATTAGCACAATTTGAAAAGGATACTCTATCCTGAGGATTGCCAGCATTATTGCTTGTGAACACATAAGCTGGGTTCCTGTGGAACTACGCAGCCACATACGACAATCAAGCACCCTGTACCTAAGCCTTCTGGAAACCCACCTTAAAGGATTGCTGATAGCTATAAATGGTCCTAGGCATTTGCCCATGTCTGCTCACTGATCAAGTTTCCTTTTTATTCTTTGTGTGTGGGGATGTGGGTGTGGGTGTGGGTCCAGAAACCAGAATGCAGGTGCGTGAGGAGGTTCAGAGGTTTCAGATCATTCCGAGCTGAAGTTGCAGGTGATTGTGTCAGCCTGCTTCACAATCTTACCTCCCTAATCTTGCAGCCATTCTAATGCCCTCCTGACCACTTATTGCTGGGAACTGGTCTCAGGTCCTCTGCAAGAGTAATAAGCAGCTATCAGCTATCTCTCTTTCTGCAGCCCCTTGGAACAATCTTTATCTAAACAAATCACAATCTTAACAGTTGTTCTTCTTGTAGATTATTTCTGAGATAAACGACTACTGACTGTAAAGTACATTTTCTAGTCTAATTGACTCAACGATGTGGAAACACTGAACTATATGCTCTACAGTAATGATTTCACTTCAGTCATTTTCATGCAAACAAAATATAAATATATTTTCAGGGAATATAACCTGTAAAACCCACAGCTAGAGCATTCCTAACCGGTGTTTCATCATACCATTATATTAAAAGCATATTAAATCTGTCCACTAATATTTCACACAAGTGTTCGTTCAAACACTAAATCAAATTAAATTCCAGTCATTGGAGATTAATTTGTTAAAATACTTGCAGAGCCATGTGAGGCCACTGAAGTGTGAAAAGCAAAGGGACAACAGACACTTGACCTCTGTGATCTTTTGTGGACAGTTAGAACAAATTCCAAGTAGAATTTATGGGGAGACATACTTGTATAATGGTGGCTAACGTGTTGAGTGCATCATACCCCTGTGCTGGGCCTTTTCTCCGGAGGCTCCTCAGGTTCCTGTATTCTTGGTAACTACAGTTCAGTTTTCTCTAGCATTGAAGTTTAGTCTCTCTTTAGTATTGTTTCATAGATGTGCCTCTTTATTCTTCTACTTAAAGTTGTTTTTCAGATCCTTCTTCCAGCACCTTCAATGCAGCTAGATTTATGGAATAACTTTACTCTCAAAAACACAATATAGTGGAAATCCATTCCCTTATAGAAAACATATATATATATGTGTGTGTGTGTGTGTGTGTGTAGTATAAAAACAGAGAGAATATTTTAAGCTATTTTTAAATTAAGTATATTCTTTTCATTAGAAATAACAAATTTATGAAGAAAGATCAAATTATCCAGGAATTTACTTTAAGATACCATCAACAAAATATCAATCTTCAAGTGAGGAAATGACAATTCTTTAGATTATAATGAAAAATATGTAAACATCAATAGAAAGTAAATTATAGACATGAGTTATTTACAGTGGAATATTGTCTCCATATTTGTGAAGGAAGCATGTAATTGCCAATGTTAATATCTATATAAAAATTTTCAAAATTCTGGATATGATTTGTAAAATCAGCTAGCATATCTAAAACATGGCTGTAATCAATTATAGATAACTGAAACTTCCAAGTACCAGATGATGAAAGGTTTCTTTTTTCTTGTTTTATTTTTTTTTTATTTGTGTCACTGGCATCTTGTTCTCTTTATAATTTGTAGCGATAGTACTATTTTCATCTCATCTCTTGTAAAGAAGAACCTATTATCACATTTCTCATAACTTTTGTGGGCGGTGTTTATGACATGACTTCACTGGCATAGCAACAGCAAAAAGTGTAAACACAGTTCCGAAATTTGCAATTTTGATATTGAATTGTTTTCTTCTTCTTCTTCATTTCTTTTTCATTTCTTCTTCTTCTTCTTCTTCTTCTTCTTCTTCTTCTTCTTCTTCTTCTTCTTCTTCTTCTTCTTCTTCTTCTTCTTCTTCTTCTTCT
>NC_022021.1:39477360-39485008 GCF_000317375.1 Microtus ochrogaster
TCTTCTTCTTCTTCTTCTTCTTCTTCTTCTTCTTCTTCTTCTTCTTCTTCTTCTTCTTCCCCTCCTCCTCCTCCTCTTCCTCCTTCTCCCTCCCATCTCTACTTCTTTCTTTCGTTGGAGAATGTACTACAAATGTGTGTATTCACTTTTTCTCAATTACCTTGTTTTTTTCTTTGCTTTGTTTTTATTTTTCTATCTGTCTTATTCTTTAAACAAAATAAAATAATATATGTAATTTATTAATCCTTCATTTTAGTAGGTTTCTTTCCAGGATCCTTTAATTTCTCTTTAAAAGTTACAGTTTGAAAAGTACATGCCTGTATACAATGTATTATGAACATATCGTCCCCCTTAACTTCCCATATCCCCCCTACTAGTGAGAACCCACTTTTCTACCCAAGTATTCTCCCTCCTGCTCTCATATCTTATTTTGGTGTGCATGTCTTGCACAAGAAACCATAGCTTTGTGTGTTTATGTCTAGATCACCCATGCTGTTTCTAGAACACAGTATTTCACAGAACTACTGTCCATACACTAGGTTTGGTATTTGCTGGGTCTTGGAGGAGGTGGTATAGATTCCATTTTAGAGCTATGCTAAAACAACATGTCTTTAACTTACATAAGCCTAAGCAACATAAAACACAAATAAACAGAAGTCAATTACTTAGTAAGAGAGAGCTATATGAAGAGAGAGCTATATTATATATGCTAATAATATTGAGCGACTTCTGCTTTATATTATATTTATGTAATATAAAGGAAAGAGACAGTGAAAAATAAGGATCAATGAGATGCATGATAGTAAGCTAGAGGAAATGTAGACATTCTGCCACCTCAGTATTAATGTGCTACCTAAACATTCATTACCACAATCTTGGCTAAAGACTCTCTGTGTAGGAGGTGATAGAGTACAGAAATCTTTCTTGATATTTGTTTTGTTCTGTTTGTTTCTTAGAAGATCTCTTCATTGGCTGGGGGCATCCCATTAACTAGGCTCATTATCTCCAAACCCCAGGGTTCTCCTGTCAAGGAAAACAAAACTACTCCTTTCACTGCTTTGCCACTGTCTACTATTATTATAATGAGTTGATTCTCTCTCTCTCTCTCTCTCTCTCTCTCTCTCTCTCTCTCTCTCTCTCTCTCTCTCTCTCTCTCTCTCCTTGTTTTCTTGATTGATTTCTTGCTTTCTATCTATGTTTCTGTCTTTTAAGGAAAGGGTTGTGGAAACTGAACTCAGGGTTTTGTGATTGAACAGCTAGCACTCTGCTGACTCAGCTATTTTCTAGTTCCCATTTCCATTCCCAAAAGTTTAGACTCATCTGCTATAATCAGATATATGAGATAAGTATTTTGTATGCTAACATCAAATACCAGTTGCACTTCAGATGTACTAACTTTACCTGGATAAATTGTGTCTTTGTTTCCTATGCATATCAGTTTGGCTACATTCATTAAATTTACCTGAAAATTTAGAGAGAAATCATGAGATAGCAAGTGAGATTTTTATTAGAAAACACTATTTCCTGCTAAACTGATGGCAGAAGATTTTCAGTTAAGATGTAATTGGTTCTTACCATAAATTGTCATTTTAATCTCATCTTCAATATGGAATATTATGGTAGCTTTATTTAAGGTAAATCAAAACATAATACTTAAATAGCACTGTCTTTTAATATCTGCATGCTTTCATGTTTGTTCTACAAAGTATTCGTTCTTTTAAATTACTGCATATTTTGCTTGGTCGATAGCTTTATTTTAACTGAATATCAAAGACGTGGTCTCTGGTGTGCTAACCATGTGCTGGACCCCTGAGCTTTGCCCTGACTCCCTTTGTTGTCTTTGCTCCCAGAATATTTAAACAATTGGCATCAAACTTTGGGATCACATCTACTGTTTCCTCTCCTTTAGTTTGAATTAACTGAAGATCACACCTTGACAATTGCTTCCTGTGTCCTCGGCAGTCATTTCTGGCTGTGTGCATAATGGAATAAAGGCTTCACTGCTGTTGAATGTGAACAATGTCAAGATGATTGTTTGCATAACCTCTAGAATCAGAAAATTTCAAAATCATTAAACCTGTTCTGACTGGAAGAATAAAGAATCCCTTTTATGCTAGCACACAGCATTTGTCAAGTGTGTGAGTTCAGGAGATTCAAACTTAAATGAGCATCAACAGACATTTTAATCAGTTTGATAAAATTATTTCAGTGAATTTGGATATATTTCCTCACTACCGTAAGATGCAGTAAGCTATCAATCAAATCAATGAACCACAATTCTTAAGGGCTTATTAAAATGACAAAAAAATCCATTTGTGCCTGGATATTTTGACTGCTTTAATTATGTTCTCTATCAAAACTTCACTGATTTAAAAAAATTATTTGGCATTTTACAACTTAATGAAGACACCATGGTGATTCCCACAGCAAAACAGCACCTTTTGCAGTTGCTACATGCACTTTGTTGAGCCTCTTTTTCCGTGTGTTTTTGTTTCTTATGTATAAATTATACTAATTATATGTTGATAATATAACCACAGAAACTAACTATATGGCAATAATATAACCAATGACCAAGTATCAGTTCTTAGAAAATTTAGGTATTAGGAATTTTCCATTTTCCTCTTAAACTTAGTTATTGTTTTGGGTGGATCACCACTAAGGTGTTGGTGTTTTTCATAAACATGATGACTTCTACTACATACACATATGTGTTTGTATGTGTGAAGTTTGCTATTTCATCTTTATCTTCCCCAACAGAATCTTCAAAGCATCTTTTATTTAAAATCTGCACTCTTGTTTAGAAAACTTATAATCCAAGGCTGAATCTTTCAGAAGTATTGACAATGTCTCTAAAAACAATGCTTAATGGCAAGAAGAATCACCCATACAATATCATAAATACTTTATTATTTTGCTTTGCTTTATTAAAAAAATTACAATTAGAAGAGACTTTGGGCAGGGGAGAAATGAATATGATAATAAAAGATAGTTAAAACAGATAAGACAAAGAGAAGATAAAACTTCTGTTCTTACAATAAAAATTTATTTCTAGATAAAACTTACAGTATATATTTGTGTGGGGAGTAGCACTGTGCTCGTAAGAAGACATAACAAATTATGCACTTACAAAAAGGTAAAAGTCTAACCAGAATAATGTCTAACATGCTATTTCAACCTTTTTATTTCCTTTAGAGAAAAGAAATGATGCATAAGTATCTATCTGAACATATATTCACATATAGAATAATGAATTGCATAATATTCATTATTAATAAATAATCTTTCCTTAATTTATTGCTCAGTTAAAAATTAATTAGCCGTTAATCACTAGAAGGCTTTCACTTCATTACGATGAACCAAAAGCCTGAGTAACTGTATTACAGCGAAGTATTGCTACATTGATGAAGTTAGATAACTCACACTTTCATTATGTTGTCATCTTTTAAGTCGTACTTAGGTTGCTACATTGTTCAAGTATCATGGGTGTATTTTTTCTGTCATTTCTTGAGAATAAAATCTCACAAGATTGCAACCGGTCTCTTGCAATCTTTCTGCTCCATCTTCCAAAATGCTCCATAAACTTTTTGTGTTATAGATATACGTACTGCATACCAAGATCAGTTGATCTCTGCATTTTGTACATTTATGGTTTTCAGTGGTGCTCCATAGCTTCACAAAGACACTTCCTGGTGAGACACAAAAGTAGATCTTATCTCTAGATGTAAGACTATGTTATAGAGTGCAGTTAGGATTCATGATGTTCTAGGGTATCCTCTAAATTCCATGACCTCACAAACTCTCAATGGTTGATTAGATTTTTAGTACCAGATATGAGCTGTTGGTTAACACCAGATGTGCATGCCACCATATGTCATTAGGTATATCTTATTAAGCTGGTATTTATTTTTCTTTATAAACATTACAGTTGAGTAGGATTATTGATTGCCTCCCTCTCCTGGCCGCATTCATTGATCTTCTATTATTACAAAAGTCACACCCCACAAAAGAGGCTTTCAGTTTAATTTCATCTCTAACTTGGAAGTCCTGTGTCTGAAATTTGTGACAACTTTAGTCAAAGGAACTTAACTTCAATCTCTGAGAGGCAACCATGGGTAACAGTAGCCTATACTGTTTGGGGAGTCACTTTGAAAATCTTGATTAAAGGTTTGAAATGTTGTTTCTTATACCTCTAACTGGGGTTTTGTCATGTAGTCTATGTGTCCTGGCAGTCCAAATGGAATAATTTCATTTACGGTAAATACATACTTTTATGTATGTTATTCCTAAATTGTTATTTATTCCTTCTCCCCCTCCTTATCTACTCCCTTCTCTCACCCATTCCCCATTTCTTATTTCATATCACCTGTATTTTAGTATTTTGTTCTCCACCACCCCTCCCATATTCCCTTGTTATGTTCTGGATTTCTACAATTACTTTACGTTTCATAATCACAGAAAAATTGGAGCTTGGTAAATAGAATGAGAGAAAATGTGGGCCACTTGTTTTCTCTGAGTCTTGATTACCTTATTCAATTTAATACTTTCTAGTTTCATCAATTTGCCTTCATTTATTTATCAGTATAGTTGGATAGTATTCTGTTTTTATGTGCACCATATTTCATTATCTGTTCATAAGTTACAAAACATTCAGGTTGTTTCCATTGTGAAGAGAGTGTCTGTGAATATGGCTGAGCAGAAATTTGTAGAGTAGGATGCCATGTTCTCTGGGCATAAACCAAGGTGGTATAACCTGGTCATATAGTATATTTATTTTTGGCCACTTAAAATTTTTCAAGATTAATATTCACTATTGTTAATAAAATCTCATAAGCTTGTATCCTGCAGGTGTAGGCTTCAAAAATTCCAATATCTATGGGCTGGAATCCAGACTGCCTATGAGCATGTAGTAGTCGATGAGATATTACAGTAATATCACAGAGCTCTCAGAAGTGACATAATTATTTATTTTGCTCCTAGAATTCCAATGCAAGTTTAAAAATACAGAAAAAATAACAAGAACCTGAATATACTAATGTAAAAGCATATAAATATGTTAAGGTCATTTTTCTCTGGCCAATATGGGTATAGCTTATTATTTTAAAATCATATTTATTATTGATAATGTCAGAATAATGCTAACATCTTATGGACCTGAAAAAAATCAAGCCCTTTTGTTTAGCATCTGAAATTTTGCTCTTCAGTTTATATTCTTTATTTTTTTAATTTTCTAACAAAATGTGAGGATATTATCATCAAGCATTGCTCACTGTACAAATTTTCCATAAAAAGAAATAATTCGTGTTAATTTAAATTTAAATACCACAAAGTATTATTTTCCGTTTTTTATTTTTTTAGTGTATATTGTTTTTCTCAAATTTCACAATAAGAATTCTCAAGAGTAACCTCAGATGATTAGATATATTTGCTTTCTGTTTGTCCCTCTTCAAGTTCATAACAAGAGAGCAATTCTAAGGGAGAAGTGAAAATTCAGCTTTTCACAAAGTAAGTAAAAGCAGTTGAAGTCATGTGTCAATGATATTTAACCAGGCAACTAGACAATTTTTGAAGGGTAATGATTTCTCAAGTAATATATTAAGTAATGCAGTGCACAGTGGATGAGAGAGAGGGAGAAACATTGAGCAGCTAATGAAATCACAGCCTCTGCTTTATTGGAGCCTTTCCATACACTCTTGAGTACTCATAGTAGACTAATCTGAACTTTCATTGTGGTAACTTTTCTAAATGAAATCATTACTAGTGTATGCATATGATAAAAATCTGTGAATCTATTTTGAAAGTATTGATTAAAAACATTTATACCCTAAAATTGGCTCTCTTGCTATTTGTTGTAAAATATATATATACAGTGCTTTCAAATTCTATTCAAGAGTAACTTTCCTTCTTGCACATAAATTGCATGTCATAATATAGGTGACACATTTAATGAATTACAAAATAAAGTTAAATAAAACTTCTTAAACTCAACACATAATTAGTACTATACAAATGCTATATCAATTAAAACTGTGAAAGCATGATCCTAATTTTCTACAGTACCCTTATAAAATCCATTAATTGTCAAGCATAGTTAACTTAAAACTGATACCTATGTCACTACCATGGCACTTCTTAGGGGGTAGGGAAAAGGTATGGAAATTTGAAGAGGGACGTAAGGAAGGAAAGTGGGTTCATATAGGAGAACAAAGTATGTCCCTAGTTTAGGTGGGAATTAACATTTCAAGCCTTTAGGGAACACAAAGGATAAATAAAAAACATATTAAAAAACTTACAAAAATTGCGTCTTATATGTATTCCACCCTACCTACTTAAGTATGTAATATAAAATATTACTTTTTTCATAAGTTTGAGGATATTAATTGAGTTTTAGGTATCAATATTAAGATATATTTCATGAAAAATACTTAAGTTTACTTTCATTACAAAGTATTCAATGTTTCAATTCATGTAGGATTTCTGCAAAAACTAGGGATCAGAATTGAATTAATTAACAGCATGCCACTTGTTCATTAGCTTTCATGTCATCAGAGGAATCAAGGCTGTCAGTCAATCACTCTGTGACTTATAATATCTGACAAGTTAAGCAATGCGACACATAAGTGGAAAACATCTCAATCAAGTAAATTCTGTAAATTTATACATGAAATAACACAGACTTTAAAAGGACTCTAATATTTATTTCTTTGTCATATTTGATAAAAGTGTTTCTTGTCATCCTAAGCATTCATAGGTCATAAACACCTTCTAAACAACAGCTCTCTATTAATTTCAAAAGGCAAGAATCAGGGTATATAGATGTGGATAGATGTTTTATTTGCCAGTATTTCTTGATAAAGGGATTTTATCTAAGGCTCTTCAGCCTGTTCATGAAATAGCAAGAAATGTCATCAAGCTTTTATGTGACATTGTATATTCAATTGGTAAGTTCTAAATATGCTGACTCCAAATCCAGAGTCTTGTGTTTCTCGCTACCAGCCGTGCAGCGTGGCTGCGGAGATTTCACACAACATCGTCTCTGTTGACAAATAGTGTTGGCTTTCAAGAGAACACATTGAAAACTTGTTTGAGTTGTAAATGTTGAGTATAGAAATGTTATAAATATTAATACATTCTGACATTTGATATGGTGTTGAAATGTGGTATTTTTTATAACTTAAAAAGTGACTTAAAATACATTTGTCTTTTAAAGAAACTTCTAAATCATGATTCTCTGTCTTAGAAGTTGAGCATGACACTTTAAATTTTATTATTCATGAGGACCATGAAGTTTGATTATAAAATGGATACAAGTTTGTAGTCAAGATTTCTTCAGTGTTTCTTAAGAAACAGCACCCTTTCTAGTAGTGGATATATTTATAAGTGAAGATACTAGGGGATCAAATTCAGATGCGTTAAAAATGCAGATTTAGTATTTTGGTTTGATGTATAGTATCAAAACAAGTATTTACACAATGAGTTCAATGAAATCAATGAAATTTAGTTATTATTAAAAAAACCTTGGCTAGGACAATGGCACTGGGTTTTGATCCTACTCTTGTTCTGGCTTTGTGGGGGCCTAGCCAGTTTGGATGTTCACCTTCCTAGACCAGGATGGAGGGGGGAGGACTTTGGACTTTCCACAGGGCAG
>NC_022021.1:39485330-39495322 GCF_000317375.1 Microtus ochrogaster
TCGAGGCCAGCCTGGTCTACAAGAGCTAGTTCCAGGACAGGAACCAAAAGCTACGGAGAAACCCTGTCTCGAAAAAAAAAAAATCAAAAAAAAATAGATTTTTGATTATTTATGATGCCTATAATCATGTGTTGTTTGGGTGAATCAATGCAGATGCAGTAAATTAATGCATGCCCAGTGAAGGTCTGTTTCAGGTTTTCAGCTCTGCAGCTAATCTACACATGTAGAATTTAATGGTTTCTTGAGCGATAAAAATTTTTAAACAAGTATTTTTGTAACTTTTTTTGAAATTAAAAAAAATCCTATATATTATGAGGCATGGAGACTTCTGATTTTCTTTTATTGGTGTTCCATTATGAAAATAGTATTGATTCTGATACAGCTGGGTGAAGGCTTGATTCAAAAATTCACATAGAGTGAGGGTACTTTCCAAAAATATTTACAAATGAAAAGGTGTTTAAAAGACAATGACAGTACAAAAAAACATTTGCTAAATACATCAACTGTTAATTTAAGGCTTTTAATGAAACACAGTATTTTCTTACTGTGAAAATTTGAACCAAATTCTATGTAGACAATGAAAAGAAAATATAAACTATTTGTCATTTTATAGCATCTAGAAATTAAGAGGTTCAAACAAAGAATGCTCCAAGCAGCAAGCCAGTTTGAACAGCTCTACCTGAGGATCTTGTCCATTTTTCGGTGTGTTTGATTTTGTCAAAAATCAGGGACCTTTATCTGTGTGCAGTTATATCTAGGCCTTCATTTCTATCCTGTTGTCAAACATGTTTGTTTTTATGCCAAGACCATGCCTGCTGTTTTTAACTATGTTTTGGCAGTTCCACTTGAAATCTGGGATAGTGATACCTCCTGTAGTTCTTTTATTATTCCAAATTGTATAAGCTATGCTGGAGGGTTTCTGCTTGCATAGTAAGTTGATAATTCTTTTTTTTTCAACTCTTGCAAAGAATTATGTTGGAATTTTGATGAAGATTGCATTGAATTTGTAGAGTGATTTTTGGCAGAAAAATTATTTTTACAATATTAATCCCACAGTTATGAGCTTGAGAGATCTTTCTATTTTCTAATGTTTGCTTCAATTTCTTTCTCCTGTGTCTTAAAATTTGTTTTATACAGATCTTTCATTTGCTTGAATAGAATTATTCCAAAATATTTTTGCCTCTGTTTTAAAAGGCATTGCTCCCAAGGCTTCTTTTTTATTACTCGAATGCTATTCTGTGTGTTTGCCATTTGTATGGGAAGAAAAATGGTTCCATTGTTGTTTGTTTTGTTTTGTTTTTGCTGTGTGTGTGTATGTGTCTGTGTGTGTCTGTGTGTCTGTGTGTTACTTGCTGAAAATGTTTATCAGTTGTGGAAGTTTCTTGGTGCAGTCTTGAGGGTCTTTTATTTCTAATCAAATTCTGTACAGATTTGGCAACTTTAATAACTTCCTGTTCTGCTGGTATCACCTGAATCTCTTTCACTTGTCTTATTGGTTCAGGTAAGACATCAAGTACTGAATTAAACAGATACACAGAGTTGCCATTTCTGTGTTAAGTGAAGATGCATTGAGTTTCTTTCCATATATGATTATATTATGCTTGCTTCCATATTGAGGGGTATCTCTATATTTCCAGTCTCTGTGATACTTTTATCATGAAAAAAATGTTGAATTTTGTCAATAAACTGAAAATTAATCTTTGAAAAAATACAGCTATACCACTCTTGGACATAAACCCAAATGACTATAAATATTGCTAGACAGAAACAATGCTCTTTTCATTAGTTTATGAGACCTGAAGGAATCTTCTTAGGCTGACAATTTTACATGATTAAACACAACAAATTAACCTATCAGAACATTAACTTAAATATCAAGAATAAAATGCCTAGTTAGAATGTGACCAATGGAAACAGTCAGAAGAAACACAGAAGTTTAGGAAACACTTTTTAATAAGTGCTAGCATGACTGTGGGGAAGGCTAAACTTTATAGCCAATTGGAGAGATGAAAAACTAAATCAGACACTGTCATAATAAGCCTGGAGTTCTCACAAAACACAAAGAGTAGGCTTCTCATTGGCTCATCTATACCACTCTCAGGGAAACACCCTAAACACTGTATGTCCTGCTACGTCGACACATGTACAACCATGTTCGCCAGTGTTCCAATCACAACATGTCAGGGATCAGCCTTGACAAAAATACCAAGGTAGGGGTTCAGAAAAATAAGTAAAGAGTACGAAGATGTGAATAAAATAATAAAACAGAAACAGGATGGTATCGGGAGAAAGTTCCAGTGAATATTGAAAATCCTCTCATTTAAATTTCCATGTTCTTTTATATCCCAATACAAAAGGCAACAAAAGGCTTCTTTACCATGAAACAAAGGACAACTCAAAGCGTTAAATTCTTCAACACTTTGAGACATCACAGCATTAGCATTCTGTTGTTAAGTCAGGGAACTCACACTAGACCAAGAACTCTGAAAGCAGTCACTCCCCAGGTCACCTATTACAAAAGAAGGAGAAGTATGCTTGCCTATCCTGACTATTTGTCAGGATGGAGTGGATCTACCTGTATGAGACATCTTAATTTCAAAAGAATCAAGTAACCACATCCTGGGTCAGAATGTGTAGTCCTGGTTGTTGTCAACAATTTTTAGCAACCTCCAAATCCACCATCAGATAAGGTGGATAAAGGTTCACATTTTTGAGCCTTCACAACAATAACTACAAAGTAGAATAAACCAAATGTTCATTAACCAACAAATGGATAGGGAATTCATAGTATAAGCAGTACAATATTCTTTAGCTGTAATGAGAAGTGAAATAAAAAAAAATTATGGGTAAGCAGATGGAATTGAAAAATATGTTTAGTTAAATCGTGAAAGTCCAAAAAGAAAAATACAATGTGTTATCCCTCATATTTGGATACTAACTTCAGATCTTTAGTATATTTAGCTGGAGATCACTTGGAAATCTTGAAATGACCGAGGAATGAGAGGATGAATATATGGAGGGCAGAAAATCGTACGAGTGAAATGAAGATGGAGAGGGAGCAGAATTCTACATAGAAATGGTGAAGCAGATGCTGGGTGATGGAGATGGAGAAATGAGAAGGGACAGGGGAAAGGTTAACCTAATGATGTACATATGCATGACAAAGATAGTTGAGAACCTATGCACTTGCAGCACAATTAAAAACAAATATAAGGAAATGGTAAAAGCAGAACACATGTGAGGATGGGCAGGGTTGGGATGCTGGTATAAAGAATTGGTGGCAGAGGAAAGACCGGGTAGAAAGTCAGTCAAACAAAACTAAGGTGGAGGCAAATACATCTAAAATCTGGCCCATGAAAAATGGCTTTTCCTAAAATCCTAAAGGCTAAGTCTAACAAAACTGGATCCCACACTGCACCAAATCATGTTTATTAATAAAATTACAAAAATAGTCTGCCAAAATATTGCTATGACAAGTGTCCCCATTTTATAAGACGAATGACTGAGCCAGAAAGGTAAACAAAATTGTGTAATAAATTCTTGCTGAAGTTTTTGACTCACATTACTTGAAATTGAGTACAATGTCCCATATAATCCTTTGGATAGTTACAGTACAAGAGACAACCCCACGGCCAGAGATACTGAGTGTGAAGGTGGATAACATTTAGTGAACCTATAAATATTCTCCTATTAGTATATTTTACTACATAAGCTTTTTTTTTAGAATAGTGGTCCTCCTTTATATTAATTTACTCATAATTTTAATTTAATACAAAGAAGCACTTATAAGATCTTGGTGGAACCCTGGCCTGCTCCTTGGTTTTGAATGTCTCTATAGAATGTTTTATAATCTTAGGTTAAAATGGCTCTTTGTTTATAACAATAGAGCAGTTACAATATTTGCTGAATTGTTTTATTAATTATTTAGTGATATTCCTGCAATGTATTAGTTTTTAAGTTTAATAATTTTAGGGCTGAGTTCATAGCTGTCATCAAACTACCCCGACCACTGAGGTAAATGTGTCAGAAAAGTCCTTGAAGCTGCCGGGTGGAAGCAATCACCCACATAGTAAATATCATCCCAGAGATCCTAGATATCAGAGAACTTATACAAAATATGCAAGGCTTATTTTCATAAGTTATGAAACTTTTACAAATGTGATCTTATTTTCCATTTCAGAGCAGCTTTTTTACATTGCAATTCTAGAGCAAATTTAGCTTTAGAAAAATGAATCTCACTCACACAAAAAAAGAAGCACAAATCTTTAAAGTACTGAACTGTTTTCTTTCAAAACCAGTTGTCATGCATTTCAAAATAAGCACTGAGTAAATCTTGGATTGCTTGCTCTAAAGAAAACTGAACAAACTAAATGCCATCCTCTGAGTGATTCATGTTTAATTAATCAGATTAAGCAGATTAACATGTTGCTCCTTTACACCAAAAAGATACCTTTTTTTTTTGTCAGAGGTATGCTGTTTTCATTTTTAAACAATTTTATTTTAATAAATGATGACATTTATCTCATGAATATTTATATTTTCATAAATTCACAGTATGAAAAACACATGATATGCCAGATTGCTGCATGTAAGTAGTTACTTAGATGAGAACGGTTGTCATTGTTTACATAATTTTCTGTGTGATTTTTCACATCTTGAGTCATACCTTACTAACTTAGAGTTAGTAGTCAACTTAGCAGTCACTGCATCTATAGGTGCTATTTCAGGCCGTGCGTGGTAGTGGAAATGGAAACCAACTATGTGCTTTCCATTGTAAATAGCGTTGTCACACTGATAAAAGCTTGCAAGATTAAAAACTTCAAATAATTAATATTTACATGCCTAGGATTTATTTTTTGAATTTCTTATAATCTATACTTCATAACTGTGTTTTAATTTTTTCTTATTATTTTGTATGCTATCTAGTGGATTATTTGATTGAACTGTACAATCTGAATGTGCAACTAGGGAATGACACTTACTTACTGTGCAGGAAATATATTTGAACCACATCTTCATTGTATATAGCCCAAGTGTCTAAATTATACCAAGTAAGCCACAATAATATCTTTACCTAAGAAGAAAATGAACTTTCCTTTATCATAAAAGACTCTTATGTAAATCTACATGTTGAATATATTTATTTAATGTTGGTAAAAATAAAATTTAATAATGGTAAGCATTAACATTTGAAGAATATCCTCTTTAGTTTCTGTCAACTTTAGAGAAGTATAGACATTTAGGAAGAGAGAAGCCCAATGGAGTATAAAGGCCTCAGTCATATTGGCCTATAGGCATGCTTGTGGGGCATTTTATTTCATATACATATAAAATGTTCTCTATATAATGTTTCATATACATGAAACAAAACTATATATGATGTGACATATACATATGTGTGTGTGTTAAGAATATCAAAAGAGTTTGAGGGGAGGGAGTAGGTCCAATTTATTTAAAACACAGTGTACACGTGTAGGAAATTCTCAAATAATAAAATATATGCTACCAAAAAGAATTAAATGCAATGCAAGATTTGAAAAGCAGTATTGATAAAAAAATCTTGTCATTTACTTAATTTAATTATACCTTAAATAAACATTTTTCTAAGCAAATGTGTGTTTGTTAAGGCAATAATATTCTAAAAGTGCTTTACATGTTGACGTCCCCTACCATATTAAAATGTTTGTGATGGGAACTGTTTAAAGACACATGATTGAACAACAATTTACATAGTGAGGAAATATTTATGCTGCCATCATTGTTTGACATTTTCTAAACACTGGGGATAAAGTACTTGAGAACCCAAACCATGTCCTTCTTCTCGTGATGTTGGCATTCTCTTAGTGATGGTGCTTACTTTTTTGTGCCATGTAACATAAGAGGGTACCTGAACTGGCCTTCCCCTATAATCAGATTAGTGACGGCTCTCACTGTCATCATAAAACATACACCCAGTAACTGACAGAAAAAGATTCAGTGATACACAGCCAAGCACTGGGCTAATCTCCAAGATTTCAGTTGAAGAGAGGGAGGAAGGATCGCATGAGCAAGCCGGGATAATAATAGGGGAAACTACAGAGACAGCTGATCTTGCCTAGTAAGAGCTCATGGACTCTGGACTGACAACTGGGAAACTTGCATGGGTCCAAGCACATCCTCTGTATGTGGGTGACAGTAATATAGCTTGATATGTTGAGGAGTGTCTGCTAAAACAATCAGGACTTCCCGTGTGCATGACCTGTTTTTTTTTTTTTTTTTTTTTTGGAGTCTATTCCGTGTGGTGGGATACATTGCTCAACCTTGATACAGGGTGGAGGGGTTTGGTCCTGCCTCTGCTTGGTATGCCAGACTTTGTTGACTTTCCAAGAAAGGACTTTACCTCCTCTCTCAGGTTGGGAGTGGTGTGGGGGGGGGGGCAGGAAAAGAAGAGAGGGGGAACTGAGTTTGTTACATAAAAAGAAAAAAATAATAATTAAAAAAGAATTAAATAAATCATTTGAGAAATACACCTACCTTTCTTTTTGCTTTGCATATATGGATTTCCACATTTCTTTTCATTGTCCTAATTTGCCTCAGCAGTTCGAGTTGAAGGATTTTTCCTTTCTATCTTCAGATAGGAGTGAGAACAACTTGATATATGTTCTTGGAATCTGGTGCCACCTTTACATGAACAAAATGAGCTGGGGCCTACCTCCCTCCACTTGAAAATTTGTATTGAAGGCTGAGAAAATTTATTCTAACTAAACATCTTGCCCACTCTTGCATATAAAAATGCATTTTGTAAATTTAGAACATATCATATATTTTAGACTCTAACTTAGAAATGAAATAAAACCTTCAAGGGGCATTCCCTACTTAATACTGAAGGGGGAAACGCCAATTTTTTTTTTCCTTCCATAGAAAGAAACAGTTGTTTCTCATACTGATCTCAGGAGCAGGTGCTTATGTATTCCTGTCATCTATATAAAGGACCTTCCATTTCAGGCCAGGTAACAAAATGAAAGTGTAAATGTCTCCTTCAGTGCCTTTGGCATCCTTCAAAAAGAAGAACCTGTGTGTTAACTCAGTGGGGGGTGCTTCTCTCCAACACTTCCGTTTCTTTCATTCAGAAGAAGCACCTTTTGGAATCAATGGCTGCTGAGAGAAAGCAGGCTGTCCTGAAAACCCATTGTGAGCTGAGTTTATTTACTTACTTTATAAATCCACATTTAGCCTGGCTCTCTGAGCATGGGTGCAGAATACAAATACAGAAGCTATATTTACCGCATGCTTTCCTGCAGTGGATACATTCCAAGTATCTTTGAAGAACTTATCTCACTGGCTTAGGAACAACAACAAGAAAAAGCATCCTTCCTCGACACACGCTCGACTTGGCTTGCAGATATGAGATGACTCCACAATTTAAAAATATGTATTCAACTGAAAGAAAGGTGTTTTAGAATTCAGGATTTCAGAACTGAGAGCTTGGCTTGTTTGACTGCCAAATTTGAACATGAGAACACTTCAGAACTAGAGGCTTACTTTTTTTTCTTCAATGCCTTAAACTATTGTGATAAGAATTATATAATTCCATTCATTAGTAATAAGTCAGAAGTGCTTCTTAGTGGTAATCAGGTGTATCTAAAATGATTACTCCCTAACGTGTTTTTCACAATTGAAAATACAATAAAAATAAATTTTGTTAAAATTCCCAGGAACTACAAAAATTGATTTTCTTTTGCTGACTGCCATTCCTAGAAGGAGGAAGACTTGTGTTGACGGGAGAGGGCTTCATTATTTATCCCTGCTGCCAGGACTTCTGCATCTCCCGTCTTCCACCAGGGATCTAACTCTACCTTGTGCCATGACAGAGACTGTAACACCTTCAAAGTCATAGACAGTCAAATTTATATCAGGAGTTAGCTCCTCCTGGTAGCGGATGAAGAGCTGGCATTTTGTTCCTCTATGATAACAAATAACATATTGAAACTTAAGAATGTATATTTTTTCCCATAAGGCTTGAGTAACTTGGAAGTCTGGAAGCTCTTAGCCATTTTTCATACCAGCTGCTATTTCTGAGAGGAGCCATAGAAGTCTGGACACATGGTAAGCTAACATAGAGCTAGATAAAGTAAAGCAGAGGTATGGGAATGAAAACATGGGTTAGCAAAGAGGGTGATGGACAAGGGAGAGAAGGGATAATCAAACTGAAGAAGGAAGGAACTAAATCTAGAGATCTATAACCTCCAATGCTGAAAATTTCTCACAAAGGGATAGAATTTTTTCAGATCTCTGGAACCTCCACACTGTGCAGCCTTCTTTAGCATCTTACTAATTTGATTATCGTGTTTTTAATGTAAATAAGCACTAAAAGTTATGGGGGAAACAGAGCATTGCTGTAGTACAATTCTGTTCACTGTCGTTTCAAATCCTTATGTATACAATCCTTGTGGCAAACTTGCTCATCCTTCCCTTTGCCGCATAATTCATGCATTCTTGCGTCACATAATAAACAGTTTCTAAGCACCACCCATTTTTATGCATTACACATTTTAATGTAATATGTCACTTCTATGAACTAGATTTGTAAAGGAAAACAATGTCACTAAGAAATTTATGAGGAATTATGTTGTGGTTTCCATTTTCAGTGAAGAAGACAATATAAAACTGTCATTGTGTTGCAATAGGGGAATTAGCAATTTTGCTCTAAGAACTGTTTTAGTAATGATTTAAATGTAATTTTGGCAATTCCATGGAAGTATATGCTGCATCCTCACTGCGTTTATACATGTTCTTCTCATTTCTCCCCACATGTACCCTTCCTACCCCTCTCTGGTCACACCCATTCTGCTCTGAGCACTATAAGCACATTTCCCCCTCACTTTCACTTATTTTGTTTTCATTTTGGTTTTGTTCTATTTCCTACTGGGTGCAACCAGTGCTGCCAGCATGAACATGGGTGTGTGGCTATCTGTTGAAGCATGGGAATACATGATGGATACAGGGCTGAAGACAATGACTCTGGCTTTACAAGATGCCATCAGCTTCCACAGTGTGCTGCAGTTTTAATGCAGACCTCAACAAGACATGAATGCAATGTCCCCTATGCCATGATGCAAGGTCATAACCTTTTGCTGCCTTCTGATGTAACCAATCCATAGAGCATGTATTTCCTCCACCTGGAGAGCCTGTCACAAATATGAACATCTGTCTCAACCTAAAAACTATCCCCAATGAGGTCTCAGAAAATGAATATTAACACCCACATTCCGTGAGTTGGAAGGAGGAATCTAAAAGCCAGACATAGATGCGACATCCTAGAGTCTTTTTTCTCTCTTAGGTTATGTCACAAACTATGGAAAATAGATGATTAAGGTGAGGGCAAATGTGACATTCAGAGACTGGTTGGAATCTACCTGTTCCAACAAAAGAGATGATATTTAGGCAAAGCACTGAAGGAGATCATTAGGTGAATAGTTGATAAAAGATCTCAGAGTTGTTGAAAATTGTGTATGGCATCCAAAAGAGTATTAGTTTCAGATTGAACTATTTACATTTATTTGGAATTTGTTTATATTTATAAATAATGTTATTAAAATTATTTTATAGTGTGTATGAGAAAAAATTAGGGAATCCTTAAGTCCCATAACCAACTAGGCAGATTCCTTCAGCTTTAGAAACATTGAGAAAAGAGGTGAGAATCTTGTAGATGACTTTGTAGTCATTAAATGAGATAAAATCACCAGGAACGCGTGGGGGGAAAATGAGAATGGGAAGAAATTTTAAAGTATATCTGCAAGATGCTTTAGTGTTTAAGAGCAATGGTTGCTCTTCTTAAGGACTTTGATTCAGTTCCTAGCTCCTAGCTGTCTGAAAGTTCACTTCCAGCTGACCCGCGGCACCATCTCCTGGCCTCCGTGGGCAGTGATGCACGTGGTTCACAGAACTACAGTCAGGCAAAACAACCATCTACAAAAATAAAACTCAATTTTAAAAAAGCATATATATATATA
>NC_022021.1:39495422-39517221 GCF_000317375.1 Microtus ochrogaster
TATATCCTGAAATATATATAGATGACAAGAAGAGTACAGTGTTTCTAACAGAAATGTTTTTATACATCATCAAATAGCTTTATGCAAGTTACAAAATGGCACATTTTAAACTGTTGTTTTGAATTATATATATGGACACGTGTCACAGGTGAAGTGGCAGCACCTGCAGCTCTTTTGCTTTTTGTTCATTTGTTTGTTTCTGGAGATCCAGGCAGTTGGGAATTCTCTGACATGGGTGCCAAGATTTGAACTCCAGTTCTCTTGTCGACAAGTGTTCTTAACCACTGGGCCATCTCCCTGGCCCTCCACCAAGTGATGCTTAACCTCTGAAATAAATGAACATGGGACCCAGTTCTTTCCTGAAGCTTTCTTTTGATTATGTTTTATAAGGTCTACTCTTTAACGTATTTCAATGTTAAGCTGCAGAATATTTTATATATTTATTTGAGCAAACTGATTCATGCATTGAAATACACAAACATAGTGTATGACACACAATAAATGCAGACAGGACAGCTTCCAAAGAGCCAGTGTGAAGGAGGACAAAAGTATTTGATTTGTTATAGTTGTTATTACCACTACAATAAATTATACATGTGACCATACCTTTACTTTCTGGACAAATAATAAATGTAAGGAAGACAAAGTAAATTTTATTATATTACAAATCCTTTTCTTCTGACTCAAGACTTTTTGGTGTCTTGTTTTTAAATTGTTTGATAATTGTGTGTATAAAGTGTGTGTGTGTGTGTGTGTGTGTGTGTGTGTGTGTGTGTGTGTTCATAATTATAACTTGCTCAGTTGCTCGGTCTTTAAACTTTTACTTGTATGCATATGTTCTCAGGATTGGCTATCTAGAATTGTGAAATTACAGGTAACAAAATTTAAGAGAGGAAGTTGCCTAGGAAGGGTGACTTTTCTAGAGTGGGAGATTTCTGGAGAAAGAATGAACAGCATTCCCTTCCCTCAAGTATTTCCCTTTAAAAAGAAAAATACTTAGTCTCTCAAGTTCAATGCTCTGTTACATCCTATTATTCACAAGTTAAAGACAAGACTTCCTGTGTTATGATCAGTGATTACCTTGTGTTATTTTGGTAGTAAGAACCTACCACTACTCTGCTTGGATATTTCACAAACCTCCTAATTCAATAAGCATTTCTTTCCCTACTGACTATATAAGAAATAAAACAACTTTTCTGTTTTCCAGTTCTTCATGTTGTACTTATGTATACATTTAATTAAGCCTCAATTTTTAACTAAGATTGCTATAACTTAAGTTACTACAACTCTATTAATGAGTTTAAACATTTACCAAAAGTACTACAAGTAACCATTTGCATAACAAATAAAATATGAATGAATACATATATGTCGTGGTGTTTTCAATTTCCACAACACAGTGATTGAACCTATCTGTTTTGAAATTTCACGTCATGTCAATAATATAATAGGAAGAAACTGCCACTGATTTTCAGTCTTCCTGTTTTGGTATTCATGTTCTTATAATTAAAATTAAAATAAGCTTCAAAGCTGATTAGTTTTAGCATGCCTAAAACAATCAGACAGACTTTTATTTTTATCTTTTTTAAAAGAAAACAAACTATCTTTTTTTTTTCTTTTACATACCAATCCCAGTTCTCACTCCCTCCCCTTCCTTCATTGCGTCCACATGGCCTCCAATCTCACTCTCCATCCAGTCCTCAGAGAGGGTAGGCACATTGCTCTGGGGAAGGTCCAAGGCCCTCCCTACTTTACCTAGGCTGAGCAAAGTGTCCATCCAAAGAGAATAAGTTTCAAAAAAGCCAGTACAGAGAGTAGAGATAAATCTTGGTGCCACTGCCAGTGGCCCCGCAGTCTGCCCCAGCCATACAACTGTCACTCACATTCAGAGGGACTAGTTTGGACCTATGCTGTTTCCTTCCCTGTTCAGCTGGAGTTGGTGAGCTCCCATTAGCTCAGGTAAACTATTTCAGTGGGTGTACTCATCATGACCTTGATTTTTCTCATATTCTCACTCCTCCCACTCTTTCAACTGGACTTTAGGAGCTCAGTCCACTGCTCTGATTCAAGTCTCTGCCTCTGTTTCCATCAGTTGCTGGATGAAGTTTCTATGGAGATATTTAAGACTTTCATCAGTCTGACTACAGGGCAAGGCCAGTTCTCGCACCCTCTTCTCTATTGCTTAGGGTCTTAACTGGGATCATTCTTGTGGATTCCTGGGAATTTCTCTAGTGCCAGGTTTCTTGCTAGGCCCATAATGACTTCCTCAATCAAAATATCAGTTTCCTTGCTCTCATCTCTGTCCTTCCTCCATCTCGACTATCCCATTTCCTCGAGTTCTCCTACACCCTCCCCTTCTTCCTTCCTCCTCCCCTTTCACCCTCCCTCCTCCCCCCACCCCCATGCTCCCAATTTTGTTAGGCGATTTTTGATATTTCCCCTTTCCAGGTGGATCTATACATGTTTTTCTTAGGGTTCACCTTGCTACTTAGCTTCTAGGATCATGAACTATCGACTCAGAATCCTTTGCTTTACAGCTAGTATCCACTTATGACTGAGTACATACCATGTTCATCTTTCTGAGTCTGGGTTACCTCACTCAGGATTTTTTTTTTCTAGTTTAATCCATTTGAATACAAATTTCGAGATGTCATTGTTTATTTTTACCACCGAGTACTCTAATGTGAAATGTGCCACATTTTCTTTATCCATTCTTCAGTTGAGGGGCATCTAGGTTGTTTCCAGCTTCTAGCTATTACTGATAATACTGCTATGAACATAGTTGAACAATTGTCCTTGATATATGATTGAGCATCTTTTGGGTAAATGCCCAAGAGTGGTATTTCTGGGTCCTGAGGTAGGTTGATTCTCAATTTTCTGAGAAACTGCAATACTACTTTGCAAAGTGGTTATACAAGTTTGCATTCCCACCCCAATGGAGGAGTGTTCCTTTACTACACATCCTCTCCAGCATAAGCTGTCATTGGTGCTTTTGATTTTAGTTATTCTTACAGGTGTAACATGGCATCTCAGAGTTATTGATTTGCATTTCCCTGATGGCTAAGGATTTTGAACACTTCCTTAGGTGTCTTTCAGCCATTTGAGATTCTTCTGTTGAGAATTCTGTTTAGTTCTGTACCCCATTTTTAATGGCGTTATTTGGAATTTTGATGCCTAATTTCTTGAGTTCTTTATATATTTTAGAGATCAGTTCTCTGTCTGATGTGGCATTGGTGAAGATCTTTACCCATTCAGTAGGTTGCCTTTTTGTCTTGTTGACTGTGTCCTTTGCTTTCCAGAAGCGTTCAGTTTCCGGAGGTCCCATTTCTTTATCATTGCTCTTAGTGTCTGTGTTACTGTCATTATATTTAGTTTGTGTTCTCCTGTGCCCATTCATCAAAGACTACTTCCCACTATCTTTTCTATCAGGTTCAGTGTGGTCAGATTTATATCGAACAGACTGGATTTTAAAACAAAACTAATATATGTAAAATAGAGATTAGTAAAATATCATTTAAAAGAATAGATTATTTATCTTACTTTGATGAAGAACAAAATTGTTAGTATTATTGTTGTCCATCTTTGGATTGGTAAAAGGTAAATTCATATCTATAAACAGCAAATTATGAGTATTTTCAAAATGATGCATTTATCTGTCTAGTAATTTTATATGTTTTAAGTGAGTTTATGTGCACCACACATGTACAGCATCCAGGAGAGGCCAGAAAAGGGTGTTAGAGACCCTGGATTTATAGTTACAAGTAATCGTGAGCATTTCCATGGGTGCTGCAAACTGAACAGGGCCTTTTGCAAAAGCAGTAAGTATGCTGACCTCTATCTTTCCAGTGCTCACCTGACACTCTCTCCAACTGAGGCGTTGTCATTATTTATTAGATTTCTGCTATTAAAATAAGAATTTACCATATACTCTCTCCTTAATTTTTCTTCTCATATTTTTAATCATTATCCTTACTTCTTACTTTCTCATTATACTTCCAGCTCTAGTAAGCATAATTAAGTTTTTCTAATTTTACTTTGTTGAAGCTCTCTTTACTTTCCTCTTGTAATTTGAACATGTCAGTACTTATGGCAATCTGTTGTGACTGCCTGCCTGATAATTTTCAGTAATCTTGCAAGATTTGCTTTTCTTTGTCAATGTTGATTCTCTCCTTACCTAGAATATCATGCGTGCATTAGAGAGGTATAATTAAAATTCATTTCAAAACTTTTATGACTCTGAGTACATCATTGTTCTGTAAAAGAGTATATTTAAAAATATATTCATATGTATACTTATATATACATATATGTATGTATGTCAATAAACAACCATTGAAAAATAACAATGCCATGAATTTGGCTAGTTTATAATACATTAAGTCATTTGGAGGTACTTGGAGCACATCAGGAAAGAGGCACTAGTTAATGTGATTGGCTCATTCTATGCAAGTAGTGGAGTAAGAATACAGTGTAGCTACAAAAAAAAAAAAATAAAGTAATAGACAGGGTTTCCCAAGTTCTAATTTTCATTCACCATTTTTAGCTTCTTCACTCATTTAAAAAAATCAAGGAAAACGTTTAATAAAATTTAGATTAGGGTTGTTTGGTAATGATAGGGAAGGCAATAAAATGGTGCCACAAATGGAGTTATGCAACTCTAAATTCAAAGCATCCACCTTTTGGGACTGTTCCTTTAATAATGGATTGAAATCATTTACTACTTTGGAAAGGACCCCAAACAACAACTCACTTAGACAATTACTGCATTCTAATGTGTTCAATGATTTTTAAAGTTTACGAAGATAATCTGATGTTGCCTTTTGTGAAAAAGAATCCAAGATTCACAAGAATACTTAGAAAGCAGTTTAAATCCAATTAGAACTATATATAGAAATGGGACTTCTCACATCTGTAAGGTGGACAGTAACTATTTATTTCTGAGTGATACTTGCTAATACTCAGCTTCCTAATTGTTTTTCTGTATTGGGTAACAGCCTAAAAATCATTTTGATGTGATTGCACTTTTCAAACTTTAACAATAGACTATCTGAAAGCAAATGTTTGTTTCACTAAGTGTTCCAGATCCTTGTGAATTGCTTTGAATTTTTTAAAATAAGACTGCAAGCCTTTACTTCTAGTTAACTGGTAGCCACATGATACTCTCTTCTTTATCAGCTAACATTACCAACATGTTTCTTATGTGAACAGGTATCTTGAACATTTTTGTCCTGATCATGTGTTAAAACTTTAGCATTTAATAAAGAGGATGATGATCTATATCTTATGGGTTATTTATTGTTACTCTTCTCATGTCTGTTCTTAGGAATAAAACCCATAATTCCCAGGGAGGGACATGATGGGTCATCAATGAGAAGTACTGAATAGCTCAAGAATCATAACTAGATGTTCTATAACACTATTCTCGACATCCCTAAAGTTCAACCCTTTAATAAAGTTTCTTATATTATAATGAACAACTACCATAAAATTATCTCATTGCTACTTCATAAGTCTAATTTTGATACTGCTATCAATTGTCATATAAATATCTAATCCTCAGGATATTTCCTATGTGACCCCAAATGGGTCATAACCAACAGGTGAACAATCACTGTTCTATAAAAACTGTAGTGCCTCGACGTTATGACAAACATATCTGAACTCACTTGAGTTTCTGAAAAAAATATTTTAAGTCTTTTTTGAAATTTTGGCAGCATTATATCACAAGAACATTACTTAACTAGAAAAATATCATATTGAAAAAAGATGGGGATAAAATGGACACTCCTCACAGCAGAAATCTTCTAGCAGCTGCTATGCATTTATGTCACAATGCCCCAAATAAAGTGCACTTTGAGTAAGGGAAAGAATAATTATCCCCATTTTAATTAAGCAAATACTACACAGACCAAATTACAATTAGAATGGAGACCATTAGTAAGATGAATGATGCGGAGGAGGAGGAGGAGGAGAAAGAAGAGGAAGGGGAACTGAAGATTGAAGTTATAAGGATCACAAAATGCCATGGTTGGCTTCATAAGTGCCTCTGCTTTATAGCTGCTAAAATTGTTTCCATTTTCAAAAACATTTTTTTCTTCTAAAAATCATGTATTCCCAGCAATAGTGGCACATTTCTTTAATCCCAGCACTCTGGAGGCAGGGGCAGGTGGATCTCTAAGTTTGGAACAAGCCTGGGCTACACAAAAAAAAACATGTCTAGAGAGCACAAACACACAAAGAGTAGGTATAATAACTCTTTCCAATTGTTACTGTAGCATGGATGTTTTACAAAATATTAATGATAGCAGAGGGAAAGGTGAAGCAAACTGATGAGGATTGTGTAGGATTTTCTAAAGTGCCTACTAAAACACATCATCATTTATCTTAAAGGCAGAGATTGATTTGCTTGTGTTGAAGGATCTATGAGTAAAAGAACTGAGTTATCTAGCTCAGAAACTTTTCAATTGGCATGTATTAATGTATAGCTGTGAATAAATGCAGGCAAATATTAAAGAATATATACAATTTTAATGATTAAATAAAACTTACAGAACCAAAGTTCCAGCACAGCACAGGAGGTAGGAAAGAAAGAGGAGCGCGCAGCCTCCACGTGCTCAATTTATCAGTCAACAACCGCCCCAGGAAAACCCGCCCTAAAGGGGATGGCTTAACCCTACATCTCCCCCTTTTGTCTAAATCAGCCAGAACTAAACCAAATACAACTATAAACTATAATAACAAATGATAAATATAACTAACAATATTGAAAACAAAAGTTTTGCTAGACATTCTATCTCAAGGAGTCTAAGTAATGTAAAAAGTAACTACAATTAAATAATCTTCAACTCCGTCAAAGATCTGAGAAGGGAATAAATATATCTTAACAAAATGAGAGATATCCAGAATGTGCAACAAATGACAGAGACAACTGACGACCTGGGCAATCACCCAAAGTCTCGTTTGCAATGTTGAGTCAACCAACTTTGGCTAAGGCCTAACATAACTGACATACCATTATCAAATGCAAAGAACTTTCCAAAACTATCTTACCCTGTCTTGGCAAGATAAGACAATTCTGTTTCATATCTTAGTCAGTAGTTGAGGTATGGGCTTCTCTTAACCCAAAGGCCAGTTCTGCCAAGAAGACAAGCTCCCAGTGGAGTGTCTTTGGTGCTCAACGTTCTCTCGGGAGTAGAGTGGCGTTGCCAGGAGTAATTGTGTCTCGTTGGCACAGAATTCTAGGTTAGATTAAAGGCCATTTTTTACAGCTCTTCAAAGAGGCTGCAGATTATTCTATCTATACTATATAATCTCTATCTATCTAAAAGACCTGATTAACTGGTATGCTTGAAGAGTTTAACAATTTTAACATTGTATTGAAGAGTTAATGAACAGGGATATCTTTATATCATTCACCTATCAACTTCCTCTCTCTGTGACAGTCTTCATGGTCGTAAGCTAAAGATAAGTCCTAGAATTTGCCTTACAGTACCTATATTTCTACCTAAAAAAAAAAAAATAACAAGACTTGCTCAGTCTAGATATAGGAAGGAGGGTTTTGGTCCTGCATCAAGTGATTTAAGAGTCTTTGTTGACTCCCCATGGGAGGCCTCACCCTCTCTGAGGAGTGGATAAGGAGTAAGGTGGAGGAAGTTGGGACAAATGGTAGCAGGGGACAGAGAAGGAACTGCGATTGAAATGTAAAATAAAAATTGTTTTAAAAAAGTAAAAATTTAAAAAAAAAATTTCGGAGATGTGGAGGAAGTCAAAAATATAGAAATCAGTTCCCAGCAGCAAAAGCTCATATTGAATGAAGGGCAACTTCAAGCTTTAGAAAACATCTAATCTCTCTTGCATGCACTTTTTATGAGTCTGAGAAAAGTGTTTTGTATATTTATGGTGGGAGCTTTAACAAGCTAAGGGTATTAACTTTTGGGTTGTCTGGGTATTTACATGTACTGCTAATATACTACAATTTTGAAATTATGTGCACATAAATTAATAAAAAATACTTCCTGTTAAAAATAACAAGACCAGTACTTATTCTAAATATACCTGTACATGTACAACAACCTTTACAATGAACTGAAATATATTTTTCACATTGAACTGGTTAGTGTTCTTCAGCATGGAACTTGTATGGCAGGACCAGGTACACACTAGGACTATGTTTCTATTTTCAGAACGTGACTTCTGAACATGGGCCAAATCAAAGTAATGGACAAGTAGCAATTGTTTGTGTTCTGGCACTTATGTCTGCACAAGTAGTTTATGACAGGGCTGCTCTTACTGTTAAGAAAATGCAAAAAAAAAACCCAAAAACTATGGCCTATATTAATGTATTAACATATTATGAGATTAGTGTATCTCATAAAGAAAGGTAGGAGGCAAAGAAGTATTAGAAGGAGGGAAATAATGAGAAAATGAAATAAAAGGAAGGGCAAATTAAAAAGAAATGGAAGATAAGAAGACATACCAAAGATGCTGAGGAAACCTCAGCAACCTCACAGTCTTCACCATGCCCATCGTTTTTTAATGAGAAAATAAACCTAGCAGTACGAATGGTGTTTCTTTGGGAAACTGAAATATAATGATTGGGTGAATTAAACCTGCTTCTGAATCTGTGAGAGTAAAATAACTTTAGTCCTATTATAATTACCCTCTGTCAAAATGTGTGGAAAGAAGAGAGAGAGATGTTATCCTTTTCCTGAGGTACCATGGTGGAACTGTTACCCTAGACACAGTATTATCTTCAGCCTGTGACAAGAACTTCCAAGAAAGAGATAATAGTACATATTCACCACAATAATTCTAAGAATTCTGTTTTATGTAAATGGTTAACATGTAAATGTAACACCTTCTTTATTTCTTTTTCATTAAATTAATCTCTTCAGTACATTTGTAGAGCTATTAGCATAGAGGTAAATGCATGAGAGATCAGAACATAATTAGGTAGTGACAGTTAGCATCCCTATGGGAGGGAAAATATGCATAGCTACTTTAGGGTGTGCCATGAGAAGCCTACCCAATAATACTACCTTATTACTATAGCCAATATTTCCCTAAATTTCAAAGTTTTTCCCCCTCAAGGCATGAAATATGTCTCAATTACCATGTAGCTTTAGAATAACTGAATGATTGACATGTTTTGAAAAGAAAGTTGATATCTGCTTTTTTTAATCAAAAGCATGGAGGTGAAATCGAGAGTTACAGAAATTACCTCTAAAAGAAAATGGTGGTGAAAAGACTCAAAATTGAACATGTACTTATTGCTGTATTTGGTAAACACCTTAGGCAGCGACTGTATTTCACCTCTTTACTTTCTAGTAGAAAGTTATCTAACAGCATTTCTCAAGAAAAAAAATTGGTTATCTTATGTCAAAAATGACAAAGAAATAATTTGTATATATGTGTGCATGTGTATATGTGTGATTCATGCACTGATTAATGAAGGTATTCATACATCTGTGTGCTGTTGCCAGAAATAAACATCAGGTGTCAGTCCTCAAAGCCCCATTCCCTTTATCCTTGGAGACAAAGACTCAGTGTATCAGAAGCTCCTCATGTTTGATAGGTGGACTGGCTGATAAAATTAAGATATGGCCTGTCTTTCTAACACTTTCACCCAGTGCTTTGAATTATGGGCACATGTGTGGGAATGTTTACTTGGTTGCTGGGGTTATGAACTCAAGTACTCATGCTCGACACAAGGAATTTTGCAGACTGAACCATCTCCCAAGCCCCAGTTACATAAGTTATTATTATCTGGGAAAAAGTTTTGGGGATAAAATTTATATGATGAATGCTGACACTAAATCACTTTGGCTTAATTTATTTGCCAGCGGGCATCAATGAAGAAAGAAAGAAAGAAAGAAAGAAAGAAAGAAAGAAAGAAAGAAAGAAAGAAAGAAAGAAAGAAAGGAAGAAAGGAAGGAAGGGAAAGGAAAAAAGATAAAATAAATAATAATAAAAATAAAAACTCAGGTATCTACTTGCTCTTTTATTTTTTTTAAAGAGGAACTCATATTACCAGACTTCAAAAGCCAAGGGATTACAATTATAGATGTGAAGTGATGAAATAGGTCAATGGACTTTTGAAGACTAGTCTGGGAGTCCTCCCTATTATCGTGTCACTATGGTTACATTAATTTCCAAGTACAAGACATCCAATTACTTGGGGCAGTTTTCAATAGTATAAAGAGAACACCTTAGAAGGCATGAAAGCTCTCATATGTCATGAGATTGGCTTGAAAGGGGATGATCCATTGAAGATATCCAGACCCTATTATGATTCTGAGCTTTTATACCCTGATATAAGACCACAGCAGCAAAAGGCAGAGGAGTTAACCTTTAAAACCATGAATAGAGAAACACATTAAGCAATATCAACAAAGGCATGTGCTTAGCTTATTACCGAGGCAAATGTTCTAACAGCAAACGCTAGCAGAAATATAGTCGGAAGATAATTCTAACTGTCAGGAGAAGAGCAGATAAAGATTGTAGCACATTTGTGTGAGTTATTCCTAGGTCTGAACTTTCATCAAATAAATTTCCTATTCAAAATATGAGCTTGAAAAATCATAGCCCAAACGGTACAGTGGTTAATGAGGTAGACTGGCAGAAAAGAAGGATTTGGTAACAAATGTTGCCACTCAGATCAAACATGCCTGCTGAGTATATTTCCTGGTAAATATTCTGCTAATTTAGACACCTTTAACAGTACTGAACAAAATGAAAGTTAAACATCTTTCTGCACAATAAAGAAATTCTATATTCCCAGAATTTCTCCCATTCCAAATCTCTTTTAATTTTTCAAAACCTACAGATACTGTTTGATATGAGTTAAAAAACAAATACCAAAAGCCTGAAGGTAAAATTAGGGAAACCAAAAGAGTACAATGTGAAGAGAGTTCCAGCTGCTGTTGCTGTTTTTCTTTTGTTTTGTTGTGCACTTAAATTATAGAGACATGACCTGGCTTCAATGCCCAGGTAGGCCTTCAACTTGTGCTCAATTTTCCTTACCCTCTTGAGTGCTATGACCACAAGTGTGTACCTATGTCCAATTTGTAATCTCAATTACTTATCCAAATTAGTCACTGAAAGATGTATGTGAAAAATGTGTTAAATTGTTTCAACTTTTTCCAAAATTTTATTTATCTGTACTATGAGGATATTTCCCATTCCCCATCATTGATCTGAAATGATAAGATTGTCTTGAAAATGACACTTAATTTTACTACCTAGAGATATGAAAACTACCATGCCTAGAGCTATGACAATATGACTCATATCTGTGGTCACAAATTACAGAAGGTGGTGTATTTATATGTATTCCTATTACTTATAAATAGTATGAGCAATCTTCTTACAAAAGTAATACTGCTTTCTTAGTTCTACTCAACACTATAATTATCCTTTTATCCTTCCTCTTGAAAGTAATGTTTAATGTTCTGTCATGACGATGCTGACTCACCAGAAAAACATGACAGCATTATGGGAGCATAAGAAAAAAAATTGCTCTTTAAAACAAAACAATGGATTTTCCTAAATTTAAACAATAGAAAAAAATTAACAAGAAAATCACAAGAGCTGTCTTTTTAGTCATCTCCTTTACTGTCCTATACCCTTCTGTGTAATCATTGTCTGTAATGTTTCATGACATTAGTCAGTAGACTGAATTTTCTCAGGAAGAAGCAAGAAAACCACCCACTGAAGTGCACAGTCATTTTGAAAATAAAATTCTATAATACTGACTCATCTCCCTGAGCAGTTATCATGAGACTTTAGCAATCTGCTAATGACAACATTTAAAATGAAGTGTTCTAAACCCTATTGAATTTGTAAAAGTAACTGGATCTTCATCTCAGAAGGCAAAAGAAATGACAAACAATGGTTAGAACTCAACAAACCCCACTTGATTTTTATGACCTTATGATGTTTTTAATTCAATGAAATATAACTATCATATACTGACACCGAGAAAGCAGCCCAGAGATAGAATGGAAAACTCAAAAGATTGTGTTTTTAAACAAAAGAGGGATCATAATTGAGAGTCAGAATCCTAGAGTCAATTTATGAGCATCCATACAACAGTTTTACCGATTTATTATATGTTGTGTCCATTGTCATCTTATTTAACTTATTCTTAATTACATAAAACAACACAATATCTTTCTTGTCATTCAAGATCAATATATAATCTCATTCAAAGAGCCTTGAATATGATACAAAATCTTTACATACTTGATAGATTTATGAGTAGATTTAAATGGAGACATCTATATTATTCCATGCTTTGAAGGGAGTGTAAAAAGTAACTGGACTCAAAACACACATTTCTATTGAGTAACACTCCTCTCCTTGCCACCCTTGTGGCGCTGCAAGAGGACAGAGAGTCACTTGAACTGGCATCTCTGAGGAAGGCTTTATGGCAAAGATATATTTTTCATGGCTCTATTTCAGAGACTCTATTTAGAGATTGTGGACAGATAAGCAGTGTTTTCTGGGAAGTAAGGCTCTTGTTACTCTCCCATTTTATGTAATGTGCCTTGTAATGTATTCTACAAAGTTCTCTAAGAAAATAAAAGAAAAACCTTTTTCTTTCAATGAGGAATAAACAGTGATCCATGAGGAGATTTTGTGTGTTGCAAGTTGGAACAGAAGCTTACTCATTGACAGCTTGCAAATGGAGCACACGTTCACATCCAATCAGCAGCCTCTCTTTTACTTGCAACAAATCATCTCTGGTTTATGTACAGTTCATTAAATGTTAGCTTCATTCCAATTCTAAGCCTTCTGAAAGTCTTGTTCCTCCTACTTAACACAGTATTCTATTTGTTTTCTCAGAAGCCCTGTGGTAGAGCTTGGCCCATTCCCTAGCTGTAAAGTTTTTTCTGTAATTAGAAGCCTAACACCAGTGCAATACTTTCCTTTCTGCATTTTCTTTTTGTCAGCTTGTTTTCTCGGGACGTATCTCCAGATTGATACCCAATATTCATTTCTAAAGAAATACAAAAGAAAATACTGCTTATAAATATATTTATGTATCATTCAACAAACAAGGCCAGACACCTTTAAATTCTAATCTAGTCATTTAAAAGCTTGAATTATTGCAAAGTTCAGATGCAGAACAGCAGTTAATACCCCCTTTTGACCTTTCCTTCTGTCTTCTTTTTTCTCTATATGCTGTCATGTTTATTTTCTCTTCTCTATAGCTAACATCTCTGTTTATGTCGGGGACACATTATTTATCAGGCTGAGTAATGTAACTATGCCATCCTAATGAGTATCAGTAGGAAAGGCAGACATAATTTCTCTGTTGTAAATAGAGAAACTGATGAACTGAGCAGCGGCCACTAGCCCATGTCTAAGCCTCCTTACCAGATACTAAAGCTGGTCAACTCTCCTGGTTGAATGTGGTGGGTAAGTCACCCTGCAGTGTGTCTTTTATAAATATTCATACTCCCTTTTTAATACATTCGTACATATCCCTTACTTAACTTAAAATGATTTTATGAATAGCTATCAATTGTGTATCTATTTCCAAACATGTTTGAAGAAACAAGCTTATATAAATATTGTTTGCCTCTCAAAATTCAAAAAAAGAACCCTGAAATTCCAAGAATGAAAAAATTATATAAAACCCTTAATTACTGTTATGTAAAATGGAATCATACAGTGAATTCAGAGTCAAAAGTAAAATCACCAACTGTAGATTGTAGAGGGGCATTGGAATGACTTTTTGGCTTCTTGCTTAGGGAGGTTTCTTAATGTGTTCAAGACATAGTTTCTATTATGATATATGTATTTTAATATCTGTAACATTTCTAGAAATTCATTATCTGGCCCAATACTATTCTAAAAAACAATAGTAAAATTCAGGAATTATCCCACTGAATGAGATATCTGTGCTGAAACAATTAATATTGGCTACACTATAAAGTGGAAAATTTTCAAATGTTAGAAGTTCATGTCTGACCAATTTTAATACTTAATAAAGTGGCAAGCTACTGGTTATAAACACTGAAGTGTCCGGGATGGCATAGGTTCTTCCAAGGGCCTCAGTATTGCTTTCTGAAAATAAAAGTGGGGCACATGTTTAATTATATAATAGACCTTTATACTTTAATGCAGAAGCAATCAGCATGTGATAATTAGTGCCTGTGATAGTTAGTGCCAAGTTTACATTCCCTACCCTTACCACAAAGTCCTCTGAAAGAAGTGCACATGCAAGATGATTCGCTGAAGCCTCTCCCTTGGTTTTTCAGAATTGAAGTGATTGAGAGTGTGTGTGCCTATGTGTACACAAATATGAATAAAAATCTAATTGATTTAGATACATACATACATTTAGAGAGGATAGAGATAGACAGAGAGAGAGAGAGAGAGAGAGAGAGAGAGAGAGAGAGAGAGAGAGAGATGGAGATTTATTTTTGGGATATGATTCTCAAAGCTGTGGAGACTAGAAAGCTGAGACCCAGGAAACCAGATGAAGCAGATATTTTCAATTATAAATGAAAATCTATAAGAACAAGTAATCAGATTATACAGTTTAAGCTAAAAGATGAATCTTCGAGCAAATGTAGAAGAATTCTGATGACACAAAACAGTGAAAATCAAGTAGGGAAGGAAATTATTTTTTCTTTTGTTTTTCAAATATGATTAGCTTTTATTTTTATTATTGCTGTTGAAAATAAATTCTTCTACAATACAATATATCCCAACCAAAATTTGCTATTTTTGCAGAACAGAGTGGAGGTTCCTTCCATGCCTGCCCCAGACCGACCTCTCTCATTCCATGAGTTGTCAAGATTTAGTCCTCAGCAATTGGGCCCCACTGTCTGTTTTCAGATAGACACCTCTGCCCTACCATTGGTCTGCTAGATTTAGGGATCTCCAAGGGAAACCCTTCAGTCAACGACTCAATCAAATATAACCAAGTCCAGCACTGGAAGCCTTTCTTTTGTCCATAAGATGGTTAGTTCAGACTCTGTGTCCTCCATTTCTAGGAGTACTCATAAGCGTCACCCCATGGATTCCAGGAAGTTTCTGCAGCACTAGGCTTGCACCCCACCCCTTAGTGCCCCCGAATCACAACTGTCTCTTCCTTTATTCTCTTTCTCCATCTCTCCACTCCACATAGTCGTTCCTGATTCCATCCCCATGGACCCCCAGTCCACACACTAAATCTATCGTATTTCTCCGTTCCAGAGAGATCTTTGTGTTCCCTGCTCTAGCCCTCCTTGTTACTTAGCCGGTCTGGGTCTGTGGATGATAGCATGGTTATTGTTTATGTCACAACTAATATCCACTAATGAGTACAGACCATATTTGCCCTTCTGGGTCTGAGTTATCTCATTCAGAATGAATTTCTCTAGTTACAACCATGTGCCTGCAAATTTCATAATTTTTAATAACTGAGTAACACTCCATTGTTTAAATGTACCATATTTTCTTTATCCACTCTTCAGTTGTAGGACATTTAGCTTGTTTCAAGTTTCTGGATATTATGAATAAAACCAAAATGAACATAACTAAGCAAGTGTCTTTGTGATAGGATGGAGTGACCTTGGAGTATGTGCCCAAGAGTGGTAAGCTGTGTCTTGAGGTAGATAGATTCCCAGTGTTTTGATAAACCAGCATGTTGATTTACATAGTGGCTGTTTAAGTTAGTACTCCCATCAGCAATGGAAGAGTTTTTCTCTTGCTCCACATCTTCACCTGCATGAACTGTCATGGGTATTGTTGACCTTAACTACAAGTGTAAGATGAAATATCAATGGAATTTTGATGTGCATTTCCATGATGGCTAAAGATGTCAAACATTTTTTTAAACATTTCTCAGTCATTTGAGATTCCTCTCTTCAGAATTTGCTGTTTAAATTGGTACTCTACTTTCTAAATAGATTATTTGATTTTTTTACAATATAATTCTTAAATTCTCTATGTTTATTAATCCTCTATCAGATATGGAGTTGCTAAAAAACATTTTGCCACTATGTAGGTTGCTGCTTTGTCTGATTGATGGTGTCCTTCACCTAGAAAAGATTTTCAGCTTCATGGGGTTCCATTTATTAATATTTGTTTTTATTGACTCCACTTTCATTGTTCTGTTCAGAAAGTTGTCTCCTGTGACAATTGAATTCAAGGCTATTCCCTCCTTTCTCTTCTATCAAGTTTAAGGAAGAATTCAAATTATCATTACTTGCAGATGATATTGTAGTATATATTAGTGACCCTAAAAATTACACCAGGAAACTCCTACAACTACTTAAACTTTCATGAAAGTGGCTGGATATAAGATTAACAACAACAACAACAAAAAAAAAACAGAAAGAAAATGTCATTATTCTTATAAACAATGACAAAGGGACTGAGACAGAGATAAAAAAAAATACCCTTCATGATAGCCTCAAATAATGCAGGATATCTTGGAATAATTCTAAGGAAGTCCAAGACTGTATGAGAAAAATTCAAATTTTTGAAGAAAAAAATTAAAGAAAAACATCATAAGGTAGAAGGATCACCCATGTTCATAGATCAGTTGTATTAAAATAGTAAAAAAAAATCTATAGATTCAATACAATCCCCAGGAAAATTCCAAAATAATTCTTTACAGAGTTTAAAAGGACAATCTCAACTTCATATGGTAACTAGAATAGCTAAAACAAACCTGTACAATCAAAGAACTTCCAGAATAGTTCTCTTTTTCTCTGATTCTAAGTTATACTACAGAGCTAAAGCAATAGAAACTGGCTGGAATTGGCATAAAAACAGAGACACTGATCAATGGAATAGAATTGAAGATCCAGACATAAATGCACACACTTACATACCTCAAATTTAAAATAAAGAACCCAGAAACAAATACTGGGAAAAAGAAAGCATCTTCAACAAATGGTGTTGGTCAAACTGTATACAGAAGCATATAAATAGATTCATATTGTCACCATGCACAAAACTCAAGTCTAAGTGGATTGAAGACATCAACATATAACCAGACAAATTGAACCTCATAGAAGAGAAATTAGTGAACATTCTAGAATTTATCAGCACAGGAGACAACTTTCTGAACTGATCACTGATAGTGCAGGCACTAAGAAAATTTTTTTTCAAACTTTATTTTGTTCATATATCAGTGTTATTATGTGACCTATCATCTCTAGAAAAGGATGCCTTCTATACTAATTCCAGAAGTATCTTCTAAGAAATATCCCCAAATAATGCTTGCACATAAATATGTCATTTAATAATATAAAATATCAATTATTTGAAATATGTATACATATATAATGCAATATATATTATGGCATATTCAAGTACACAAATAACGCTTTAAAACCCAAGACTCTAAAATTTACTAAATTTGGTGATATTAGAAAGTAAGCCTAATCATGAGATGATATCTAATAAGCAAGATAAAAAAATGAGTGGAGTGGGTTCTTTCATCTGTCTTTGGACCACAGCTCCTTCATTTGATTGATGGGAAATTACGTGTCAGGAAATACATGTCTGTCCTTCATGTGTAGCTTCCTGACCCAAAATCTGAAGCTCTATCAGTTTCTCACTTTTATGTATAATCGGATTTTCTCTGCCTTCCACACACCATATTCCCATGCATATGTGTGTGTATGTGTACGGCACTTCAGCAGGGATGGCGTGCAGCTGCTTCCAGTGCCATCTGGTTTTTTTCTACGTCAATCCTCTTTCAGTTATTTCTTGATTTCTCATTCCATTCTTGTGTGATGTGCTTCTTCTCTGTAAGCTGTGCTATGTCAGGATCAGTGATTGTCATAAAAATATAAATTTAAAATATAGCACAAGTCTATATTCTATTTTCATAACATTAATGTTTATCATCCAGAAGAGCTAGGAATTACATGAAAATTCACTAATGGAAATGCATAAAAATATAAACTAGGATATTGAGGTACTATGAGTGTACCTCATTGTATAATTATTTAATGTGAATGGAATATATTGCTGTATACCTTAAAGAGTATGCGTGTATATTGTCTGCTAAAAGCACAGCAGAATATAGAAGAATTTGTTGCCATGGGAAACAGACAGATTGTTTTGTGTGTAAAATTTGGTCCCACCATTTCAAAATCAAGTCTTTACGTTTTAAAACTAGCCAGACAGAAGAAAGATTACAGCCTCATTAAGCATACATAAGTCTAGTGTTTAAGTTTTCTGGCCTTATGGGTTCAGAAGTGTGGAACACAGATTCCAGCTTCCAGATGTTTTGTTCCCGTATGGTGAGCTATTCATTTCATTTAATGTGCTATCATTCATCTGTTTGCAGTGATCCGAGTGCTTTCATATAGCAGCAGACAAAGGCTGTGTACCAGTGTGTCTGATAAGAGGCATGCCTTAGTCTCATTATTCTTTGATATTTTGATCCAGAGTACAAAGGTGTTTGTTTTGTTGTTGTTTTTGTTTGTTTGTTTCTTTTAGTAGTAAAAGGGTATTAGGGATTGTCTCCCTAAGCCTTTTTATTTTGTAGAGAATTTTTTTAAAGAGCAGATTAGGTCCAGAATCACTCTTTAATATAATGCCCATTGTGATGGGGTGAGATGCTATATAGCTCATTGTGATTTTGATCACTTGTTCCATTGGGTAATAATATATAAGGTCTTCATATGTCATCATTTATGCCCTGGCAATACATAGGCATGCACGGGCTGCTCACTTTTGGCTGTTTTCCATTTGTTTCTATCATGGGTAGTCCTAAATGTTTGAACTACATTCATTCCCAAGGTTCTACAGTCTTCTTTTATGCTCTCTACAGAGTGTTTTTTGGACCTTCTTCTTTGACTTATTCTAGGCATTCCTCCAAAGTGTGATATCTTCAGGCATCTGCTGTCATTAATTCTCATGGCAGAAGTGTCTCAAGTGCTGTCGTAGTATCTTGTAGCTTACTTCCTTCTGTGGATGGAGATGCTTCTTAATGCCACTGTTGCAAGCCTATCTTTCCATATAATGCCTAGAATCCTCCTGAGACACACCATCTCTAACACATTCAGCTGCTATTCTGATGAACATTTCATTGTTTAGTTTTCAGAGTTGCAAAGAAGGCATCTCGAGACACATGTCTCATATACTTGTAATTTTCTTGTTGTCATTGTGTCATTTGCTTACCAAAACTTTCTAGTGCCTGGAATGCAGCCGTTGCTGCCCCTATCCACCTTTTGACATCTGAAATAGTTCCCTCCTTTGATCTGAGGTCTCCTCCCAGATAGACAAAGTTATACATAATGACTGCCACTTAGCCTTCCCTCCTTCCCTTCCTCCCTCCTTCCCTCCCTCCCTCCCTCCCTCCCTCCCTCTTTCCCTCCCTCTCTCTTTCTTTCTTTTTGTCTTTTTCTCCTCCCTTATATTTCTTCATATAAGGAAGCCCATGGCAATTAGATTATTTTAAAATCAATATTTGCCTGCATTTTCATACTTAACTGGATACTAGGGAAGGAGAAGGTCTTGGTTAGTGTTCACAAGAATGTAAATTAGTAGAGGTGTTATAGAAAACAGCATGGAATCTCCTCAATTAAACTAAAATTAGATCAATCATATTATCCAACTGTCCCAATTCTAAATTTGTATTTTAAAATATTAAATTAACATATCAAAGAGATAACTAAATCCCCATATTTCTTGCAGTACTGTTTAGTCTCATTATTCTAGATTTGGGATCAAGTTAGATACCCATACATGGATAACTAGATAAAAAAATTTGATAAAGAAAATGTGATATGATGGGAGATTATTTAACCTAGAAATTACATTAAGTACATAAAAATCAATGGAAAAACAGACACTGTATTTATTTATTTATTTATTTATTTATTTATTTATTTATTTATTTATTTTTGGTTTTTCGAGACAGGGTTTCTCTGTGGTTTTGGAGCCTGTCCTGGAACTAGCTCTTGTAGACCAGGCTGGTCTCGAACTCACAGAGATCCGCCTGCCTCTGCCTCCCGAGTGCTGGGATTAAAGGTGTGTGCCACCACCGCCTGGCCACTGTATTTATTTAAAAATGAGCTACATAAACAAGTCATGGGTTCTCTGTCAGATCCGAAGGACAGAAGGATGTTGGTGTACATATAGTGGTGTTTTTCTTAGGGTATAATAGGAGTCATAGGATAGGTTACTGTCTTAGACAGGGCTACTATTGCTACCCTAAAGCACAGCAATGAAAGGCCAGTTTGGGAGAAACAGATTTATTTGGCTTACATCCCACACTGTAGCCCATCCTCAAAGGAAATCAAGGAAGGAACTCAAAGAGCACAAGAACTGGATGCGGGACCTGATGCAGAGGCCATGGAGGGTTGATTTGTGTTGTCTATATTGATTACTCAGCCTTCTTTCTTTTAGAATCTACATCTATCAAGCCAGGGTTAGTACCACTCATAATAGGTTGGTCCCTCCCACTTCAATCACTAATTAAGAGAATGCCTTACAGGCTTTTATAATAGGAGACAGCTTGTTTGTTTCCCGGCTGCCCAGAATCCCAAAATAATCACACAGAAACCATATTATTTAAATCACTGCTTCACCCATTAGCTCTAACTTCTCATTGGCTAGCTCTGACTTATTACTTTACCCCATTTCCATTATTTTATATTTTACAATGATGCTCGTGGCCTACCAACAACGTTCCAGCATGTCTGTTTCTGGCAGCGTCTCCATGGCTTCTCCTCTGACTCTGCCTTCATTCCCACTGTTTAGTTTTCTCCACCTAGTTCTGTTCCACCCTGTCAGGCCAAGCCAGTTTCTTTATTACCTAATGGTATTCACAGCATGCAGAGGGACATTCCACGTGGGGCTTGCCTATAACCTGATCTTGTAGAGGCTCATTCTGAGTTGTTGCTCTCTCCTCTTTAGTGACACAAAGTTGACAAAAATTTAACCATCACAGACACACAAAACAAAACATATGTCATGGCTCTCATGTTCTGTTCACAGCATAGGGTATCATAATTCAAAATAACACACCTTAAATATTAGTTGAAAAAAGTGAGATGTCTCCAAGCATACATAAATGATAGGAATATAGAAACACAAATTAGCCTGTTTTAACTTTATATATTGTATTCGTGTACTGAAAACCACAATGTACCTCCTGAATTATGTACAATTATTACATGTTAATCAAAATTCTAAAAATGCTTAAGCAGAATGTATTGAAAGTACATTGACTTGGTCATTGTGTATTTTACTCATACCAAAAACCTCCTAATTTTGACACATATTTTATTCAAAGAAAACAATAATTATAGAAAGGGGAGACAGCTCAGTGAGCAAAGTGCTTCTCATGCAAGTTTGAGGATGCTCACTTCCTGCAACCAATGTAAACCTGGACATGGTGAAATGTGTCTGTAATCCCAGGATAACTCCTCTAAGAAGGGTGAGAAGGTCAGAAGAATCTCTGGAAGCTCAGATTCCACCTTGCCTGCAGCTAGCAACAAAGAGACCCTATCTCCAACAAGATCGACAGCAACAAACAACACATAAACTTGTCTTCTTACTGTTACATATGTTCCATGGCCAGTGTGCACTTGCAGTCATATGTGTATACAAAGAGACTTCATGAGCAAACAATACAGGTTAATGAAATACTAATGGATTCTTATAAGAAAAAAAATCACTTATTGTCACTACCTAGAAAAGTGTTAATTCTTCTTTTTTCCTTTTTTTTTTTTTGGTTTTTTTTTCGAAACAGGGTTTCTCTGTGGTTTTGGAGCCTGTCCTGGAACTAGCTCTTGTAGACCAGGCTGGTCTCGAACTCACAGAGATCCGCCTG
>NC_022021.1:39517321-39527130 GCF_000317375.1 Microtus ochrogaster
AGTGCTGGGATTAAAGGCGTGCGCCACCACCGCCCGGCTAATTCTTCTTTTTTCTAGTCCACTTATATTTGTATTATATGCCTTATGATGATATTTCAAAGCATCAGCAACAGTTTGTTCTTTACAGTACTAAATAAGGGCAAATTCCGGGGCAGTACTCCACAATCCCCTCACCCTCTCCAAGATCAGAATATTGATCCCCACAGAACAAAAGGACAAACAAAATGTTTTATGGTGCCATGGATTCAAGAGGCATATTACCTGGAGAAGGGGTTCTCATCCTGTGGGTCAATACCCCTTGGCAAACCACTCTCTCCAAAGATGTGTGTGTGTGTGTGTGTGTGTGTGTGTGTGTATATATATATATATATATATATATATTCATAACATTAGCAAAATTGGTGCTATGAACTAGTTATGAAATATTTTTAGGGTGGAGGGTCACCACAACCTGAAGAACTGTATTAATGGGTTACAGGATTAGGGATGTTGAGAACTCCTACTAAGAGGGTAATTTTCCCCTAGGCAGGGGTAGAGTTAGGCAGGGGTAGAGTTATCACTATTCAACTAAGAACAGAATCTGACTTGCCTTGTTCTGGATTTATTTTTATAGTAGATACTGGCCATTTCGTCGTCTGTGAAAACTGAGAAATCTTTCCTCCCAGCAGACATTTGGAAAAATGGTGTTTAATGAGGTCTGCAGCAAAGCCACTGTTGAGAAGCCTCCGTACTTCTTTCCCTTCAAATTTATTTCATCACATATAAATCCATTTTCAGTTATAAGATGATTAATTGTAGCTATCATTATTATTCTTCATTTTATTACTACTACCACAACTAGTTTGGCAGTGACGTGAACAGAGTACAAACCTCATGCATGCTAAGTAGACTTTTATCACTGCACTATATCATAAATCTGATCATATTATTTATTTCAGGAAAGTATTCTTTTTTTTCCTGAAAGATCCAAATAGTCTTCTATAAAATAATCTTGGGAAAGAAATGTGTATTTCTCAGTTCCCATTCAGAGGAATATTTGGGGACGTGTGATCAGAAGGAGAGCTTTCCCCACTACTCTGGCCCCCAGTCTCTGCAGCCAGTCTCCAGGTTGTACTCTTCCTTTTCCCACACATCGGGCACTGTGCAGTCTTCATCACAATAACCGTAGCTTTCTACATTTCATCAAAGTATTATCTACTCCATTTCCCACTGAAAGTTTCTAAAACTGCATTCTCATAATTGACCTTTCCTACTGTGCAGAAATGTGCACGAATCATGAGCTCTGAGATATTTTCTGCCTTGATCACCTCACCCTTACTTCTATAAAGATATTGAGTAAGGATTAAAGACCACTGTAGAATTTCCCCTTAAGCTTTCTATTTACTTGTTGTTTGCTTGTTCGAACACAAAGTAGTTCAGTAACAAGTATCTCAAATTCCATCAACAATCAATTTCACTAGCCAATTTTCCTCTTAAAGAATAAACAGATACCTGGACACCAGCATGCATGGAATTAAGGTCTCAATATATGAGGTTCAAGAGAGGCAGTTATGTAGTTCCCACCTGCGCTCAGAAATTGAAAGTTTACACTAAAGGAAGTTGTAGGCAGAGACTGTTCATTTGTTATCCAGCTGCGCAGACTTGAAATAATGATACAGAAACTACATTTAATCACAACACTAATCAGCCTATTAGCTTAGGATTCTTACTAACTAATTTTTACATCTTAAATTAACCCATTTCTATTATTTTATATTTTACCACAAGGCCCGTGGTTTACCGATAAGGTTCCAGTGTCTGTCTCCTTCAGCAGCTACAAAGCATCTCCCTGACTCCACCTTTTTTCCTCCTCTGTCTTCTTGATATTCTCACCTTACTTTATTCTTCTCTGCCATAGGTCAAAGCAGCTTTATTCATTAACCAATAAACGCAAAACATACATAGAAGGACTTCCTTCTTCCATTTCCTCTTTTCTGTCCAAATAAAAGAAAAGGGTTTTACTTTAACGTAATAAAATTACATAAAACAAAACAGTTATCGAGCAAGAATTATAGTTACAATATTTATGTCTACTTTCTCTTTTGTAATAACTAAGGAAAACTGTAATTACAACTATCTATTCTTCAACTCCATGAAAGACCCCAGAAGGATATAATATTACCTAAGTTAACAGGAAGTTGTTGTGAGCAACTTCTAAAACTCTAGAATTGACAGAGACATCATGCTACCTAGGCAGTCACCCAAAGTTCTTCTTTAGCAGTGGGTCATCCTCTTCAGCCGACAGGCATATAATATCAGGCAGACTTTTCCATGAAGCAAAAAATTTTGCAGAGAGTTGTGCCTATAGGGGCAGTTTGTCAGTAACTTTCTTCTGAGTCCTGGGAATGTCTGGTAGACTCTTTCATGAAGCTGAAGCAGGAACCCTGAAAGACTGTCTCATCTGCTTTAGGCAATTTCAGTAGTCATCTGTCTTTGGGACCTGCATGTCCAGTTTATACAGCATACCATCAAGTTTCTTGCGCAATTAGTTAACAAACTCCATAAGAAGCCTCTTCGATACCCATCATTTTTATGAAGTAGATTGGTGCTGCCAGGAGCAGATGTGTCTCATTGTCATGAAAAATCCTAAGTTCTTAAAACATTTTGAATGCCATATTCTGTGTGTGTGTGTGTGCGCACGCACATGTGTGCGTGCATGAATTTGCACACGCATGAGTGGTGTGTTTAAGTAACAAAATAATATCCCCTTAGGGCCTTTTTTTTGTTGTTTTTTTTTTTGTTTTTTGTTTTTTGTTTTTCGAGACAGGGTTTCTCTGTGGCTTTGGAGCCTGTCCTGGAACTCGCTCTGTAGACCAGGCTGGTCTCGAACTCACAGAGATCCGCCTGCCTCTGCCTCCCGAGTGTTGGGATTAAAGGCGTGCGCCACCATCGCCCGGCCCCTTAGGGCTTATTAATGATATCTGTATTTTTGTTTTCCCTCCCACTCCCTCAGCCTTCCATCCTTATCCTAAAACCATGTTTTCTGAATTTTCTTTTTCATTGTACCTGTGTCCTACTATTCTATTCATTTACCTCCAAATTTTGGAATTTAATTTTTCTATATGACTGAATACTATCCTACCTACATCTTAATATCCATTTATTGTTTGATGGACATTTGGGATCAAAATAATCTTCTCATACTTCTTCAAAGCGTTCAGTTTGTTATTGTCATCCAGATAAATTAGAGTTGAATAAAACGTTCTAAGTTTTTTTTTTTTTTTCATATCTAAGCAGTACTTGGCATATGCTGACCAATATCTCCCTGGGCCTAAATTTCTCTCTTTTGTGCAGCTTCTGTTTGGCACCTTTCTACATTCTGTTTCTAGACAATAGATTACACCTGAGTTACAAAACACAGCATTTATCTATATGCTTGGTTTGTCCAACCAATCAAGAAGTTTTTGAACACCCATAATACTGCTAAAAACAGGATCCCTGTCTGACTAATATTCTATTATTTAGATGCACTTCACTTCTTTATACTCTTAATAGCTGCTTGATATTTAAATTGCTACTGCATCTTGGTTCTGTGACCATTGATACAATAAATACAGAATTGTAGAAATCTAACTGCAGGCAGAATGGAGCTGATTGCAAACTTTTACCCAAACATTCATATGAGATCTGAGAATAACAGAAGCCTTAGGTTCTACTTTATGAGCAGAAATCTCAGACACTCTGACTTCTTTTTATTACATAGCTGCATTGACATGCTTAAGTTGGTGTATTTGCTACACAGCAATTTAAACTAATGTAGTTATAATCATTCATGTCTAGACGTAATATGATTAAAATAACATACCCTTTTTGAAAACACCCCAAAATAAACAGTTTAAGTTCACTACTGTGTTTTATATGAAACTCATTTTAAAAATTAGTCATTAATCATTTTTCAATAAATAATGCTTGCAAATAATCTTTTTTTGCTTGAAAATAATCTTATAAAAACAAGGAAATATTAAAGCAAGCATCAAGTAGAACTTCAATAATTTTAAAATAAATGTAAGCTTTAAATGTTGAACATACCTTAAATTTACAAATAGAATAACTCTGCTGGGAAGGCCAGGCATTTTATATGGCTTAATGAGCATATGAGGAAGAAAGTATTTATCTGTTGAGATATAAATGATGCTTCAGTATTCAACTCATCATATGGTATTGGTACAGCAAATTTGGTCCTGTTCAGGCTACTCCTGAAGCAGCTCTTTGAGAATCCTACCAGTTCTGTTACATACTGACTGTGCTGGCAAACATATATATGTTTGTGTGGGGGGGGGGTGGAGTATTTTCCATAGACAACACACACTATAATAACAATATATTTTAAAATATTTAAACATTGAAGATAAGAGTTTTGGAATTTCTATCTTACTCTTACAATAATGTGTTACTTACACAAATGTGTTACTAACACTAAAACAATTCCTTTGGTTTCAAAGAAGATATTTAATAAACTGTGATAGAAGTCAGATCTTCATTTTATTTTGACTTTATATTGTTTCCACACTTTCAGATTCAAAGAAATTAGCATATCTCCACACTGAAGTGGCCATTGAGATGCTAAATATAAAGCTGTTGGATTCTGTCTAGTTGTTTAACAGGCAATAGATATGTATCTCACCCCACCTTGGTAAAATTCAAGGTCAAATACACATGCTCTGTTAGCTCATGTGCATTAGAACACAGGAAGGAATTTAGAAACTAGTTAGCGTGGCATTTTAACAGGCAGAAAGAGTTAATGCCTCTACTTAAGAGACTAATATATATTAAGTTTTTAAATTTATTAATATTTTATTGGGAATTTTACAATTAATGTTTAGCAAGTAAAGTTTACATATTTTATATACAAATTATGTCATTGAAGTGAAGAAATTATACAATATCTTAGATTATCTTTAAAAATGTCAGTAATCGTTTATGTTTATAATGGGTACTCATTAACTATGCATCTGTTTGATATAATATGTTCTGTAATTTGTGATTAAAAAACAGCCATATGAATCAAATCTTCCAGAAACAGAAGTTATCAGTGAATTATATTAGTTTACTCTTTGGCAATGGTCAATGTTTACCTTTCAAAGTCAGACTCTACAAGGTACAAAGAACATTTTAAGTAATGGATATGAAACCACATCTCTAGCTCAGGACTAAGTGAGCTGTATGATGACTGGAGATGGAGGATCATCACTCCACACACCTTAACAGAGACAAGTCAGTGTGCACAGATGCCTTTCTCTCACAGACAAGGTCAAGTTTTGCTTTCCTCACTGGTGTGGCAAGGATTAAATATATTGGTACGGATGAAACCCACGCAGGGCATTCTGTATTATTATACAGTCCTGATGATCTAGAGCATTCCTCCTTGCCTTCATAAAAATGGACTCTTTTCATGATATGATATGTGTATATAACATTTATCAAATAGGAAAAACTTATTTAGCATATGTCTGACTGCTATATTTTACATAAACTTATTAATCATACCCCATCTCTCATTACTCTAAATGTAAACACATATATAGTAGGTACATTTAGGAGTACGTGTGTATGTATATACATATATACACACATATACATACATTATACACCCGCATATATGTATATAAATGCTTTTTTATACATAAAATGTTGCGATAATTATTAAATATACTTGAAGTATCTAGCATTGTTTTATAAAACGATTTTTTTCTAATGTATTTTAGTTGTAAGATACAACTTCTAAATCTTTCTGCTTTCCAATAGATTACAATAGTCTTATTACTATAGCGCTGAAGTCTTATGTAACCTATGAAGTTATTGTAATCATGTATAACATGGATAAATATCAGAAATGTTACAAACACTTAAGTTAATATTTGCTTTGTATTTTTCTCTGTGGTAGAAAATTAATACCATTATACTGATGTTTTCATAGACATATATAATAAGTGTGATCTAAGTTTTATGTTCAATCAATAACCTCAGGTTAATTAAGCTTTGTATTCTTGTCATATAGGTTGTTACTTAACTTTACAGATTTTCAATGAGAATCATATTATCTGTTTTTCTCCATTTCAGAAGATATGAAAGACAGAGAGAATTCTTCAGTGTCTATATATTAACCAATTCATGATTTCACTGCACACAGTCTGCCCAACCACATACTCCTCACATGTTCTCATGCAACAGGTCATTCACTATGTTCTTCTGAGAAAGAAAAGCAGGCTGTTCTTACTATATTTTCTCAGAAAACTCTCAAGTTAATTTTCTAACATCAAAATAAAAATATTATTTTGAACCGACAATATCCCATACATTTACATAAAAGTCTATAAGAGCTAAGCTGTTATATTTGAGAAGATGAATTGTTACATTTTAAGGGTAGTTGAGGAGTCAATAAAAATATATAATATTAAAATTGCCTGGTCTATAGAGCTAGTTTCAGGACAGGCTCCAAAACCACAGAGAAACCCTGTCTCGAAAAACAAAAAAACAAACAAAAAAAAATTCTGAACTAAAAAGGAAGAAAACATGTGACAAATGTATAAAGACAAAAGGAGTTGTTGAAATAAAGCTGTAAAGAACTCGTTGGGTGGCTAGCCCAGGAAACAGGCTGGAGTTGTGTCTTTTTGAATTAGTCCTAACAATGGGGGAAAGTCTGAACTGATTGAAAGAGAATGAAGCTGCAAACAAGAGCCCTGATTATGAGCAAATGACAGCAGTTAAATGTGACCCAGGCCTTCACTACACATTATCTTATTGAAAGGAATGAAAAGCATATTTTATAACACAAACTGGTAAAATTTGGAAAGAAAATGATTTGAATAAGAACACTGATTTTTACATGTTAATTAACTCAATGATTAAACTGTGGATATTTTCACATTAACTTCTGTAAAAAGTATAGGAATCGATTTTGTATGTTTTCAGGCAATGTTCCATACTTAGACAGAAAGTTGATGAATTACATATCAGAGATAGAAACACTGGGAATGTTCTAACTTACCCACATTTCCTGAAGCCTCTTTTGCATCTGAGTAAAATGTTTGGCTTAACTCATATTCATAAGACTTTCTACATATTCAGAGGTAAAGCAAAGTCTCTACCTTTGATTGTAGACTTCAGTTGGGACACTTGATAAAAAAAAATGGGAATTTTCATTGTCCCATAAGTTCATAAAATGAACATTAAATAGGAAAGCATTTTAAATGATTTATTATTTATTTACAAACTTATACTAGTCGCTGGCTGCTTTATTATTAAGAACAAATAGAATTTGGTGCTACACATATTGATGCTTATATATGATTACACAGAATATGGTCCTGGCATTACTGGATATCAACATGTAGAAGAATGAAAATACATTCATACCTACATTTTCATGATTAAAATATGTTTTGCTCTTTGAATATCATGCACAAATTTCAGGTCATTCTTGAAGAAACAATGGGCAAAACATGTCATGAAGGTTAGAGCCTTTTCCCTTATACAATGATTAAGACATTTTGACAGAAGAATAGTTATTACATTGTGAGTTTTATAAATATGACTTTAGTCCAAAACGTGATACTTGTGAATTTATTTTTTCAAAACTCATTCTAACAAAGTAGCTTCTTTGACTGCATTGGTTGGAAACCTAAATAGTGCGCTTCTGATTCTCTACAAAAGCATGAGTTGTAGAATTAAATATAAGTTTCTCTAATCAATGCACAAAGTGTGAACAATTGAGTGTTTTTCAGGTGACATTTTGTTTGTAATAGCTCCCAGATAATGTGATTTCCGAACAACACTTGGGTTTGTGGTTGAAGTATCTCATTCAGTGACCCTAATCTTCTGCTATAAATTCCTCTAGTGTAATGGTGCCATTGAAGATCCTATGATTTATACGTGTCATGTAATAATCCCTTTCTTAACTACTCTAATTGGATGTGTTTCTTCTCTAAATGAGATAACACAGAGTTCGAACGGTGAAATGATAGAAGAAGTGAAAGCAGACATCAGGCACACATGCAATTTGAGGCATGGTCATTTCTGGCTGCAAGTCTCCTAGCTTGCTTTCTTTTGCTGTAATAAACTCCAGGACAAGAATAAATTGGGATGAGAGTGTTTAGTCATAATGCATTCGGGAAAGGGTTCTGGATAGGAATTTAAGGCAGGAGTTTAAGGCAAAAACCATGGAGGAATAGAGAAATTCTCCTTGTTGCCTACAGTTGCCTGGCTCATGCTCAATTAGAATTCCTGTATATATACTGTCCCTCTGCCTCCATGTGGTGCCATCTGTAGTGGGCCGAGTCATCACACAATATTTTTTTTTCATGGACATGAACCCCGGACAACTTGATAGACAACATTTTTCAATTGTGTTTCATTCTTCACAAGTGACTCTAGTCTGTGTCAAGCTGGTCATGGATAGTGACAAAAACAATATGAAAAGGCACAAAATGGAAAAATTCAAACACGGACATTGATTTGAAAGGTAGAATCTGAACAATGGTAGAGTTTGAATTTTAATATGAAAGAGGAGATATAAAAATGCAATATTAAAATTCATTACTTTAGAGGAAAAACACACAATTCAGCTTTGTATGCTTTAGTACAATGAATTCAGAGTCATCAAGAAGACGTGCCATGCAAATATTAAGCTAGGTTTCATCAAACACATATGCATTTCTACAGAGTTTGAAATGTATTCTTCAATTACTAGTTGCATATTTAGCAACTATAATTATTCCAGCCATATATTTTATAGGAAAGTTGAAGGTGAACTGACCTACATTAATGTATAAAAGGCTACTTATTCATTTAGCACATACGTTCCCATAACTAGTCTTACATGATGGGAGACTAAATACAGGCCATAAGCGTTGCAGAGATTGATAACCCTGATCAATATGGTTTCTATAAAAATTTTGATGTTTAGGAATCCTGTTCTACTGCGGTGTTCTATTTTGATATGCCCTTCAGGTGAAATTCACTTCTTTTCTTGTGTCAGGTACCAATAAAGATATGACCATAATCTTCTGCCTGCAATCATCCACTCCCTAAATACATCAGTTTATGCGACAAAGTAATTTTGATTGAGGGGATTATTTATTTATTTTATTATATGACTTTTGCCAATTCTTTTGTTTTTGTGACTAATATTTCCTTCTAATCAATGAAGTTTTACTAATTTGAATTGATTTAATCATAGTTGGTTAGAGCATTATCTATGAAAATAGCATTTCTTACCTCAATAGTAAAAGGCATAAGAGAGTATATTCATCCAAAAATAATGAACCTGATATTTCTGTTGGAAGGGAAAAGTCATTAGAAGTTGAATTTGAATGTTCCTATATTTTCCCATCATATTGACAACAGAAGGACTTGACTTTAAGAAAATGAAAATCTCTGCTATTTATTCCTTGCCAAATTTTTAAGGCAAGTACTTTTTTAAATATTTGAGCACTTTTCAGTATGTATTCAGTCCTTCAAAACTAAAGATATTGGCTGAAACATATATTGAATGTTTTGAAATAACTTTACATTAACATGAAAAATGAATTTCTCTGAGAAATTTAAAAAAATATGTCTGGAAAACTTAAATATAACATAATCTCACATTGATAGTTATATTTATTACAATTTTTTTTTCTTAATTTATTTATTTATTGAGGATTTCTGCCTCCTCCTCGCCACCGCCTCCCATTTCCCTCCCCCTCCCCCGATTAAGTCCCTCTCCCTCATCAGCTTGAAGAGCCATCAGGGTTCCCTGACCTGTGGGAAGTCCAAGGACTGCCCACCTC
>NC_022021.1:39527277-39562859 GCF_000317375.1 Microtus ochrogaster
TGTGGGTGTACCCCTCGCGGTCCTGAGTTCCTTGCTCGTGCTCCCCCCCCCTTCTGCTCCTGTTTTGGACCTTGAGATTTCTGTCCGGTAAAAGAACTATGTAACTATGAAAATTAGATGAAGTTAAAGTATTATTTAAATGTTTGTTTATAATAGTTATAACAAGTAGTTGCTGCTTTCTTTATTATTTGGCAATGCTAATGACTTGAAAACTTCAAATAATTCACCTATAAGCCAATGTTTTGGGTAAGAACCACAAAGAGGCAACATGAGACCTTATGATTTAAAACTGAAGCCTAAAACCAATATTAAATTGTGTTTTCAAAGTTGAAGGTAAGAAAAATTCTCAAATTTTTAAAAAAAAAACAAATGAACAATAGTACAAAATACAGATGCTCATCATGCCCCCTTACATAGGACAATATTTGCTGATACTCAGAAAGCTAATTTCTTCTTTTCTCTCATAGGCATGTGTCCATTCACACATACACACACACATACACACAAACACACACACACACACACACACACACACACACACACACACACACACACTCACATACACTCAGATAACTCACTCTGGGGCTTCCTTCACAATTGGACAATTCAAATTCTGCTCTACTGCTTTTCTCTTTGGCTATTCTCATAACACCCACACCATGACCATATCATGTTGAGACTTTCTTGAGGAGATGAACTGTGTCTTCCCAACACTTTCTGCTGACATGATAGGTCCTTTTCAGTTTCTCCTCCCAACACTATTGGACTTACCACTGTATTTTTCTTCTCATATGTCTAAATCCCTTGATTAGAAAATTTTATCTATACTCCAATTCTATAAAAAAAAATATCACTCTTTCCCCCCCACTTACTTAGTTTACTTATTTTTGCTGACTTTTACATTATCAAAACCAAAGTTAACCAAACAAACAAACAAAAACCTGTTCAAAGAAGCTATTCGTTTTTACTCAAACTGTCCATAATTTCTGCTAGTTCAAATACAAATGTCTTGTTAGTCCACCATTCTAGAAATGGAACCTTTTGTGATTACATCATTCATTATCTCATTATGAGTATTTTCTTTACCCTGTTCACTCTAACTAAGTAGTAGCTCCTGTGTCAGGACCCTCAGATTAAACTGTGCCACAATGAATATTCATATATTAGTTAAAATCATAGTAATATCTTTAAGCCAAACTGCATTTTTCTTATTCATGAGTATACCCATATTGATGTTTACTTCTTGTCCTTTAGCCAACGTCATCATAAATCAAGCTTGTTCTCTTGACTTTGTGATGTTCCAAAATATTGCTGTTCTATATTCACTCACGTCTGTCAGACTTTTGATGTGTACCCTGGGCTCACTCACTCAGAATTTGGGAAATATTCCAGACCTGTTTCTCTTACTTGTCTAGTTATAGGTACATAATAAATATTTGATCACTTTCAAATAAATTTAGACCTATACGAAACTCGATCTGTACACGCTAGTTCATTTTTTTTCAGAGCTAAAATTGTCCCATCACTATTCCTGACCAAGAATTTGTCTTAACGTGACATGTAAATTAATCTTGCACAAAAATATATGGCAGTCCCATTATAACTTGGTTCTTTCCATTTTTTATTTCAGCTTTCCTAAGATCTCTCAGGTATTGTCATTCTCATGGTTGTCTTTTGTTGTTAACTTTGATCAATGTAAATGCTTTCTTTTCTTCAACAGTATTAGAAAGTTCAAAAGATGCTCATCTCATTCTCAGCAATGATTCTCAACATTCTTGATGCTGCGATCCTTTGATACAGCTGTGGTAACCCTGAATATAAAATCATTTTTGTTGCTTCTACATGACTGTAATTTTGCTACAGGTATGTATAGTAATGTAAGTCATATCTATATGTTCTAATGGTCTGAAGTGACCCTTGCTGAAAGGTCATTCAGCAAACCCAAAGCGTAATGCAACCCACAGGTTGAGAACCACTGCTCTAGAGGATTTTATAGCTTCTGAGTTTTTGAGGTAGAGACTTTGGGTAAAAAAGACACCACCAATTCTTTGAAGAGAATTTGTCGGTCAGCGAAATGATATAGTTGTTTGTTCATTAATGAATGGACATTTCTCCAGTTGGAGATAATAAACCAGAAGATGTAACTGCTTAAATATCTCCTCCAGGTTCTTTAAAACTGCTTTTGAAAGGTGCTTTCTCAAACAAGTTCACTCTTCTGACTTATACTATTTCTGTTCTACATTCCTGCTCATAATATTTGATACTTCTGATATAAGGATAAAATAATTTTATAAGATTATAATAGAATCTTATGATATGTATGTGTATGCGTATATTTATGTATATATATATGTACATACTCATTTATATACATACACATATATTTCCATTACAAAGATAGAAATTTGGGTATGTTCACTTGCTTCAGTCAGTCCTGGTCTCCCGTTTGAGATCACATCATATCATTGTTTGCAATCACATTTGTACATTTTCCTTGAAAAATTCCAGCTTCTTTAATTACATTATATAGAATTTTGGGGAAGTTCTCATTTGTGTATTACTTGACCAAAACAGTGTTTTTCACATTATAGATATTAAACTTCTGTTTTTTCTTTATTATCCATTAATATTTTGTCTATTACTTTGAAGACACATCAAAACCAAGACATCTTATAAAATAAGTCATTTAATTGGAGGTTGGCTTACAGTTTTGGAGGGTTTTCTGTGATCATCATGGTGGAAATTATTGTGGCAGACATGCAGGTATAGTGTTGGAGATTTTGCTTAAAACTTACATCCTATCCATAAGAAGAGCACAGAAAGAGTGAGAACTGGCCTGATATTGACTTTTGAAACCTTAAACCCAAGCCCAGTAATAAACCTTCTCCAAGGTCAAACATAATCCTTCCTAAACCACCAGCAGCTGGGAACAGGCCATTCAAATGTAACTGCCTCTGGGGGCCTGTCTCATTCAAACCACCAAAACAGAGAACATTTTACAAGCAATGATTGGAATAGTTTTCTCTGGAATCTAAAAGTGTGACCAGTAACCATCACGAACCATCTATTGTGAAGGGCTTTGACATGCAGGTCAATGTTTCTTCCTGGCCTTGGCTGACGCAGCATCTGAAGGACAGTACCTACATGCCCCTGTATAGTAATGAGCCTCTAACTTACTTAGTATAAGTTAAGAGAAATGTGACTGTTCTGCCGTTGGTATTTTTGTATAACCACAGTGGTATAGATTCTCTACAATGGTATATTAAGCAGCAGGGTATCTATTTACTTACATAAGCAATCTTAAAATGTTTTAGATCTCACCATAAACAATTTTCCTTGCTGCTAATAGCATTTGGAAAGCATATAAAGAAATACAGTTGACTCTGTAAAACAAAGTGGTATTCTAATTTTGGTTCTGCAAAAACAGTTAAAACAGTGAATTTACAAAGGTGCTGTTTGTCTCCCCTGAGGTTTGCTACCTAAAAATCATTTGGCAGATTTGAAATTGAGATTTAGGTGTTATTTCATGCATACAGGTGTTTTCCTGCAACTATTTATGTGCATCACATGCATGGCTGGTACCTATCGAGTTAGAAGAGGCTGTTGTGTATCCCTGGAACAGAAGTTACAGATGTTCATGAGCTATTAGGTAGATGTTGAGAGCTGAATCTTGGTTCTCTTAATAAAAAAAAAAAAAGTATTTGTAACCACTGAGCAATCTCTTCAGCCATAGTATCTGTGAATCTAAATACTTGTGTTGCACCATTAGATTTGTTTGTAATATCAGTACAGAAAATGTGTAACGCTCAATTGAGGAACAGGTGGCATTGAACTCTTTACTATTTTTGAGATAGATAGCTCCTATCAATAAAAATCCACCATGGCATTATGCAATTTATAGAACTTATTATTAGATAAAAAGATACACTGAAAATAATCTTAGTCTTTCCTACTGTTTTAACCAGGAAAAAAGAGATTCAAAGGCATTCTAAATTGGTCATCTGTCTAATAAGCTTAACACATATTGTACTAATAAGGAAGAAGTCACGAAGGTGTTTATGCTAAGAAAAAAGTGCATCATGACAGGCCTTTGTTGAGAGAAGGGAGAAGTGAAATGAAAACACAGATAAAGTATTGCTACCATGTGCCAAGCACCCTGCTGGCAGTCTTGATATTCATGCGATCTATGCAGACTTCCGAATATGACTGATAACGTCATTGAAATGGAATCAGTACCAAGACATTGCAACAGAAACGAAAGTTAACTTAAGAATTGTGTATTCAGATATAGATGATGACCAGGAGAGTAAAATCTTTCTTTTTTTAAAGGAGCTTTATTTATGGCTAGAAACCAAATATGAGTGAGTACATCCCATGTTCCTCCTTTTGGGTCTGGCTTACCTCACTCAGGATAGTGTTTTCTATTTCCATCCATTTGCACGCAAAATTCAAGAAGTCATTGTTTTTTACTGCTGAGTAATACTCTAATATGAATATATTCCATACTTTCTTCATCCATTCTTCCATTGAAGGGCATCTAGGTTGTTTCCAGGTTCTGGCTATTACAAACAAGGCTGCTATGAACATAGTTGAGCATATACTTTTGTTGTATGATAGGGCATCTCTTGGGTATATTCCCAAGAGTGGTATTGCTGGATCCAGGGGTAGGTTGATCCCGAATTTCCTGAGAAACCACCACACTGCTTTCCAAAGTGGTTGCACAAGTTTGCATTCCCACCAGCAATGGATGAGTGTACCCCTTCATCCACAACCTCTCCAGCAAAGGCACTCATATTCGGTTTCTAGCCATAAATAAAGGACATTGAGCCTGTAATTAGTGATCCTAAAGAAGCTAAATAAGAAGGAGAACCCAAAGAAAAACAAATAGGCATCCTCCTGAATATTAACCTTCATCAGGCGATGAAAGAAAACAGAGACAGAGACACACATTGGAGCACCGGACAGAAATCTCAAGGTCCAAATCAGGAGCAGATGCAGAGAGAGAGCACGAGCAAGGAACTCGGGACCGCGAGGGGTGCACCCACACACTGAGACAATGAGGATGTTCTATCGGGAACTCACCAAGGCCAGCTGGCCTGGGTCTGAAAAAGCCTGGGATAAAACCGGACTCGCTGAACATAGCAGACAATGAGAACTACTGAGAACTCAAGAACAATGGCAATGGGTTTTTGATCCTACTGCAGGTACTGGCTTTGGGGGAGCCTAGGCAGTTTGGATGCTCACCTTACTAGACCTGGATGGAGGTGGGTGGTCCTTGGACTTCCCACAGGGCAGGGAACCCTGATTGCTCTTTGGGCTGACGAGGGAGGGGGACTTGATTGGGGGAGGGGGAGGGAAATGGGAGGCGGTGGCGGGGAAGAGACAGAAATCTTTAATAAATAAATAAATGAAAAGAAAAAAGGAGCTATATTTCACTTGTTTCAATTTTGGATGAATTCATAAAACATAGGTAACTAGAGGTGGCAAGATTGTTTGATCAGTTAGTATAGGCACTGGATACTCAAAGCTGAAAATCTGAACTTGATCTGTAGAACCTATATGGGAATAAGAAAGAGAAATGACTTCCAGAATTTTTTTCTGACCTGAAATCCTGAGTCATAACATGTTCACACACACACATGAGCATGCATACACACATGCACGCACACACACACAATAACAATAAAGTTTAAAACTATGTGTAGTTATTTTGACTTTGTAGCAAACGTTTAAAAAATTCTAATTTCATTCTATGTTGTTATAGTAATGCCTTTTAATATTTACAAGAATATCTATGTTTTGTATTTTGTTTTTTTAAAAGCTATGTGACAGGAGAAGCAACTCCAAATTATTACTGTTTTATATTGTCAAAAATACATTTAAATTATGAAGTGTCTGAATGGGAAATAAACAAATTGCAGATTACTTTGTGAAAAAAAGAGGAAAAATTAAATTTTACCTACATATTGTTTGGCATAATGGGGATAATCTTTGGGTCTGTTTCTAAATGCTCTATTTCTGAAAAATTATATATTTCAAGTGTGTAAAACCCTTTCACCAAAGCTATGAAAGTGAGGAACAGAGTATATCTCTGTAGAGGCTGCCTGTGGGTTTGTTTCTAAGTAATTTTAGTTTATGTGAGACTTTATGCTAAATTTTCCTTATGGTCAGGTGTTCTGATTTGTTACTCTATTGCTGAAAAAGAAAAAGAAAAAACCCACTAGCCAAAAGCAGCTTGGGGCAGGAAAGGGCTTATTTGGCTTACAAATTACAATCCATCAACAAAGAAAGGCATGTTAGGAATTGAAGTGAAGATAAGAGAGAAAGGCAGTGGCTGGATGGATGCCAGGCTTAAGATCAGTTACTCCCATCAGGGTCACTTGCCCGGGGATGGTAACACCTACATACCTGCCCGCCTGAATGCACAGTTAAGAAAATCTGTCAGACGTGGTCACATAACGACCTGATGGAAGCAAATTGTCAGTTTAATTCATTTCTTCCCAGGTGTTTCAGGTTGACAACGAAACTGATCAGGGCACCAGGCAGTCCATTAACTGCAAAAGAAAATAAAAACAACAATGCTAATTGTTATATTTGATTAGGGAATCCTCGCCTTAGCATCTCAACATGAAACAAACAAAAGAAAGCATGACTTGAGTAAAGCTAAAAATCCATGTTGAAGTAGCTTTTAGTTTTTCTAAATAATTGTGACCAATGGCTCAAAAATCAAATTACAATATACTTAAAAAAAAACACTCAAACTTTCAAAACTTTAGAGGTATAGCTTATAACTTAAATTAAGAGTTATTTCTTCATTAACAGAGTATATGTGTATACTAGTTTTATATAACATATGTTCTTTTAATGAGAGACTATTTCTTAAACTTACCTAAAACTTTAGGCATTTGCCATTCTGCCCAGCATTTATAGTAGCACCTCATCCATTTTGATGAGCATTGGTAGATATTCTTACATGTCCACACATGTATTGAAACTCCAAAATCAATTTTACTCTCAGCAGGATGCCACTTGCTATGTCTTCCAAGGATGAAAGTAAAGTGAACTCTCTCCATTTTACCCCTTCCGCGAGGGTCTAAATCGTGGGCCTCAGAGGTGTTTGTAATATCATTACAGAACGGTAAGAAAATTGCTCTGAGCAAATACTCTGTTGGCAAGCACAAACACTACAAATGTGGCTCTTTCAGCTTCATGCCCAGTGCTACCCTTTCTCCCACTCGACATAAAACCATGACATAGTGTGAACTGTGCACTCTCTTTACGCTTCTCACGGAGGAGGATAGTCTTCTATTTCCTTTCATGATAACCCCTCATTTATCCTTCCCATGTCAACTTTTGCTTGAAGCCATTTTAGATTCCATGATGCTGTGCTAACTACTTCTTTCTATGTAGCAGGAGAGATATTGCTGAAAAGCTCATTCTGCTCAGACTTATTTTAATGTTCACTGAACAATGATAAATATTTATGAAACTCTTAACCATCTTAAGCCCAGGCTAGATATTTAGAAAAGAAGAACTAAATACAGATTTTTCACTTGGGTGTCAAAATAACAAGTCATCTCTGTCCTATAAAATTAATTGAGTCATTTTCACAATGCTAATGAGGCAGAAAGGAAGGATCCGCTCTGTGTTTAAAGACAGCTCTGGTGTGATGTGTGGAATGATTGGATAGAGATATCAACGTATGTAGAGAGACTAATTAAGAAATGCGTTCTTGTGTGTTAAGAGAAAGATGATAATAAACTGGGTAAGAATATGTCAATTGAAGTAGGAGGAAGTAGATGGCACTGAAAAGGCTATTTGGGTTGTCAAACGACATCGTAATGAACACTAGATGAGCGTGTGGGAGGTGTAAGCCTGGAGAGATCCCTGATGCCTGAACTGGGTAACTGCACAGGTTTTTCTATTGGTCATTTAAACAGGACTAATGGATCACGATCTGTATTTGGGGAAAAACATAATGATTGTTTCTATTTTTCTAATGCTTGATTTATGATGTGGAAAAGAAATGGGAATATTTAAATAGACCGTTAAATATACAATCATAGGAGAGTTATTGATGAATGATGCAGATGTGGGAGACAGGACATACACGGAATTTCTTGAAGTATCTGAAAATATTGCCTGTGTTTGACTACTGTAACACAGAGAGGGGGTGGTATTGGAAAGGCATGACCAGAGAAATGGTGATAAAAATCAAACTTTTCTGTATATATAAATTTAAAATATGCCTAAGATGGATTGATGAAGGAATTTTAATGAAACCTCCAAACCTCCTGTTAGAATGAAAGATATAAAGTCCAGTTACAAAGGAAAAAAATAATAGAAAGTTAAATGTGTTTGCACAAATCTGCCAATATCTGGCATTGTAAAGAAAGAGATACAGTCATATTTGTGCAAACATTCTAAGTTTCTGCTAGTTAAGATCCCAAGAAAAAAAAAGATTCTACTTCCATAGTTAAAAAAAATGCCAGCATAACCAAAATTTAGGCAAACAAAATAAATAGAATAACTGTATAAGACAAAATATAATTGTAAGCATAGTATATTTATTGAAGATCTACCTTTAATATTTTAAAAAATGTGTGTGTGTGTGTATGTGTGTGAGTGTGTGAGAGAGTGTGTGATTATGTGTGTGTGTTATACATTCACCAGAGTGCAGTGCTTTTGGAACAAACATATCTGAATTCCAGAGAGCAGAAATTTTAGCCAGTTGTGAACTGCTGAGAACCAAACAGAGACTCTCTCCAGTGTGATGCACTGACTAAATTTCTAAGGAATCCAGTCTTTCCAGAAGGGTTGGAACAGTTATTGTAGGAAACAAGAAACAATGTTAGAAATTTTATTTTCCAAATGGTTGGCCTTGAACATGTTATTAACAAATCTTCAAGAAAGAAGAATTACATTTTCTTAACTTGATAGCATAATTCTTTGTCTGTTCTCACCAAACTATTTCCTTGTAGTGATAGTACTTTTGGTTTATGTACAGGACACACTTGAAGGAGAGATTGTTGTTTATGTACTTCAGTGGTAAATTCCCCAATGTGTACTAGCATATAAGTATGTTGACTTATATGTCAGTTTTATAATCTTGATAAATATATTTTTAGTTTTGTTCCAAAGAAATATTGGTGATTTCTGATTGTTACTAGATTCTGATTTTTGAACAGACATAAGAAGGGAACCCAGATTCCTATAAATTCTGAACCATGACCCTTTCCCTCTGCTAGGAGGGAAAAATAAGTAAAAGAGGAAATTCCTTGTGTCCCTGTACAGCATTGTTCTTTGCTTCTTATGCCTTCTCGCATTTATAAGCCTTCTTTCTAGCATCATTGGAATCACTTTGTGTGCTGATACCATTTAGATTTCACAGTGCCCAGCAAACTGCTGTAGACATATTGGCCCTGAAAATAAAATAAAAAGTCTAAATGTTCACAGAATTTTATTGATGTGAATTTGAACATAGGCAGTGCATATTCTGCTTCCCAGCAAACTTGTACATGATATGCAAAGTGTTTCCACTTATTCAATTCCCTTGTGCTGAAAATTAAAACCCTGAGGGGCAAAGGTATGATTATAAATATGGCATGTACTTTCAAGAGCTGGGCTTCCACTGGTCGATCTTAGCTAAGAATATAAAAGTGCTATATTGTAGTTGAACGCTCCAACAAAATTAACATTCATGGGAAACACGGCTGCTATGTACCCTCCAAGAACAGATTGCCCATAACATGCTCTGTTTGTGATGGGATATTAAAGACCAGCTCTCATAATTTTTCACTCCACATTTATAGATTCGTTTCTGCTGACAGAGTAGTGGAAATGTAATTAAATGTTTAGTTTAATTAAAATGGAAAATAAATGCTTGTTCTCAGAAATTCACTCCAGTCCTCCAAATAGAAAACATAAGAGATTATGTGTCTCAAAAGCGTGTACCACTGGCTCTCAGTATGTACTCATTTTATAACACTCTGATATAATTACATACATATATTAAGCAATTCATAAAACTACACTATCAGTACATCCTTGCTGAAGATATATATTCATATGCTATATGAAGCTTAGAAACACTTTATACAAATTGACGTGATGCTGTAACTATTGGGAAGGTTGATATTGTACTAGGGGCCAGCCACTTTTGCATATAAATGGAGTGGTATTTTACCCTGGTGGGCCATATGGCACTGTTAAAACTATTCAAGCCTTCCACCATAGTGTTGGAACACCAAGGCTTTAACAAAAATGAGCAGGATTATGCTCAAATGAATCTTTACTGTAGATACTGAAATGTAAATCTTATACCCACTTTTCAGTCCACAGCAATCTTACTGTTTAAACACTATATACATTCATACATGCATGCATACATATATGAGTATACACACACACATATATATTCTTAGTTCATATACCATACAAAAGTGTGTTTGTCTCAGTATATACTGAAAACTTTACATATACCTCTTATTTTATTAGTTTATAAAAACACAAACACACATACACTTTCCAATAATGTGCAAAACTTCAGTCTTTCTAGTAAGTATCCCAGATGAGGTGCTCTGTCTTTTGCATGTGTGACCAATCTACTCTCAGGTGTGCTTTTGCTCTTTCATGAACATTTGCCTCATTGCTCTGCTTTGATCAATCATGCTCCAGTACCTCTTCAACACTTAACAATTTCATGGATATTTAACTCATATTTTTGAACATACACGAATGTATCATTTTCACTAAAATCATTTTAGAAGTACAACAAGAACACATATCCTCACGACTCTAGTTTCATAATTTTTCTTTTCTTTCGCAGCCAAGACTTCAACTTGAAGTCTTTACATCTTTGATTTATTTGAGTACGTTTCTGATCAGATTCTTGGTGTCCTTACCCAAGTACTGAGCCAAATAACTTTCCACCATTAATCCAGTAAGTCAATATTTTTATTTATAAAATGAAACAGGATATTGACATGTATTAAATGTTTGTTTACATTTGTATCTTTAACTCTTTTGATTGTTTTGCATATTTCTGTATAGCCTGTATTTATTTTTTAAAAAAATACTTTTTATAATTTTCTTGGTGCATGTAATTCACCAGTGTTAATCGATAGTGATTTGATTCACAACTTATGTTTTGTTAGAGTTCATAATAAAATACCTAAGGACTGGTGTGATTGGTTTTCACGTTTGAAATGGTCATATAGATACCTTTTATATCTTTTAGTTTTTCTTATAAATTAAACACATTTATTTTCAAGATAATTCTAAGTCCAAAATTTTCTGGTGAGTTTGAAATAAATATTCACTGTCTTTTATATTTTGTTATATTTCACAGAATTTTTCATTACCCAACAAATTCATTAGGCACAATTTGCTCAATTATCATGTGTTTAGTGTTCTTTCTTTCCACATGGTGGTGGCACACACCCTTAATCCAAGCACTCTGAAGGAATAGGCAGGCAGACTTCTGTGGGTTTGAGTTCAACCTGGTGTCTTGGATTACAGAGAAAGTTTTAGGACAGCTAGGGCTTCACAGATAAGCCCTTTCCTGAAACCCACTGCCCCTCTCCCCAAATAACAAAAATATTTCCTCAAAGCTACATTCCTTGGAATCATCAGCTGGCCTTAGTCTTTTTATTTCACCTATCTAACTATAGAACCAAAGTTGATAGTATGTGTGTCTGTAGATATGTGCATATTTACATTCATACACATAATTTCAATATGAATTGAAATTGTTGGCAAAAGACATAGCGTTCAGTGATGGTTATCATCAATCCTCCCCCATCCCCTCCTCCTTTATTCCTCCCCTCCGCTCTACCCTTCATGGTGGTGGGAACAAATGTTAAGAGCTCACATTTGCAAATCAATGTAGATTTGGAGTTGTGTCTCTGAAATCCTGACTTCTAGGACGTACTTCTTCAACAAGGCAATATCACTAAACTTCTCCCAAACACACCAGCAGCTTGGGGCCAAGTACACAAAGAATTTCCCGTATTATTCATTATTCAATATTAAACATCTTTACTTTTGCCTAGTTATCCATGGCTAAAGAAATAAAATTGTTTAATGAAGTCATAAAATATTAGGCTGTTATGAAATTGTATAAAGTTTTATTTCTCTGATTTAACTGTCCCTTTCATGGAGGAAGACGTCTTTGGATGAATGGCATGAAAAGCTATTTAGAACTTTTGTTGATGTTCATGTTGTGAGAGCAAGGCAGGCTGTGGGTGTATACAATTGCTAAAATAATGAGGATTTCACATCGTTATAATAATCCAACTTACTATGTTATGGCAAAGAGGTTAGTGGATACATGAATAAAGTAGAAGCTGACCCATGGATCTAGTATTGATGTTGAGATGGAAAGTGAAATGTCAAAGTAAGGCATACCAGATCAACTGCAATATAAAAGTGAAAAGGAGGTGTTATGGCAAAAGCGTGCCTATCACAATACCTGGCAAAGATTTGTTTTATTACATTATCACTGCTTTATAAATGAAATTAATATCAATTCAAACATGTATCGTCAAAAGAGAGAAAATAGAAGATTTTGTCATCTTACGAAAGAAGCACTGATGCTGGAAAGTGTAGTTCAATTACTAAAAAGAGCCAGTTGTCAACTTGGCATCTCTTTAAATCTGAAGGCAGTAGGATTTGAGGAATAGCATATCCTCAAGTAACTTAAACTCTAATAGAACAGCTAAATCAGTCTTCAACCTACAACCTTCCAAAGCTCACGCTCACATGTATTCAGTCTTAATGTACAGTGAGGGAAATAAAACTCCAATTTGCATAAACATGATCCGTGCTAAGTCTTTTTTTTATTTTAATTTTAGTGTGGGAAGCATCACTTCAGTTTTTAAACTGATTACTCTTCACTCTTGTCTCATTGTCCAGCCTCACAAATCTAGTCTAACAGATTTTTAACACACTCAGTTCAATTTGGGACAAGCTATACAGATAGTGGTTCAAAAGGTTTGAATGAGTTAACAGTATAACTAATTAATACGCTAGTAGTAGGCAATTACTAGAAAACACACTGAAGGGAGATTTGCTGGATTCTGTTGGGCTGAATTTTCCCCTTCCTCTGTTTCTTATATGCACTGTTGTGGTTTATAGTCCTGTGACTGGCAGGCCAATCCTTTTTATCTCTGGTCTCTTAAGTGTTTGCTCTGGAACTCTCACAGAGAGGAAAATCTGTATCTTTCTTGAGAAGATTGTGAATGAAATCTGATCCTTCTTTAATCTTGGTTTTCACTCTTCAGACAAGGAGATGATCTCAATAGCAAGCTACCTTAACAAATGGACCGCATTGCTGTCGACACAAATCACACAGTGTTTTGGTTTTGCTATCTCTACTTTAAGGCAGTCTTAACTTAGCTGTGTCTAGCTAGATGTTTTTTACTTACACACACACACACACACACACACACACACACACACACACACACACATTTCACAGTCATCGGTTTACATTTTGGATATATATAACAGATACCTGTGATTATGACCTTATAATGGCTACTTCCCCCATGTATACTATGCAGTAGCTACAGTAATATGTAAATTGTACCTTATCATTCCATGTCATCACTATGAATTCTCTATTGGAAATGTACTTAGTACACCCTTTAAAAGAAGCAAATCGAGAGCAAGAATTTATGAAAGGCAACATATAAAATACATCGTTTAGGGTAAATTTGGCCAAATTCTTAACACTTGATTAAAAGTTCACACAATAGTCTTTGATTAATATTTTCCAGTTTAAAAAATCTGACTAGCGATGGAATGAACATTAAGCAACAACAACACATCTTACTACATATTCCATATCGTTCAAGGAAAAGGTCATAATGGGTCAATTAGATGGAAACAATACAAAAGGTTTAGCAATGGGAGAGCTGTAATGAGGAAAGTAAAAGTTGAATCCTGGTGGCTATCTGATAGGTTCAGCAGGTTTTAGAAGAATGTGAAGCGGAAATAATGCATGCCTTAATTAATAGTTAGGAGTAATGGGAAGAGCATATGGTTAGGGACAATATGTTTGAAGCTGCCAGCTCTAACAAATGAATATTGGTGGCTTGAGGAAACTTTAGATCGGCACTGAATTACAAAGATAATTTCACTTAGTCAGTGACTTAAAGCCTAAATCAATGTAAGCTTCAGTATAACCATAGCATTATGGGAATAATCTAATCTCATCCTTTCTTGAATATGGACACTTTGAAAGTCAAATGCTGAGTAGGCTATTCAACGCCTGTTTTTTTTCACGATTCCCCTGATCCGTACATGTAACTCTTAGCGATTTCATGATCTGAGAGGCTAGAAATCAGTTGATTTAGTAATTACGGGACTCCGTGGGTTAGTTATTTCAACACAGTAAATAGACTTGAAGTATAAGATGGAAGAAAGAAGTAATGCTAATGGTCCTAAAAGAGAGGCAAATGTAGTACATTTTTCTAAGCTAATTTCTTAGAATCTCAAGTTACTAATAGAAATATACAGTTTATTTTTAACAGAATTTCTGATTCTGTTAAATCCTCCTCCCTTTTTAACTTAGTCTATTCTTTCTGAGATTTCCCTGAGTTAAAAATAATCAGACTTGATATGTTCCAACTTTTCTTTTAAGGTATGTACACGTTTCCTCTCGTGTTTTGTTTCTAGAGATTAAAGTATATTTTAACATATAGCTGCTCCTACTTCATTATGAGCCTCAGGAACTTATTTAACTTTTATGTCAAATTAAGACAATGTGGTACAGTTCACATTTCAACCTCTTGCTTTCCATACAGCGTTAATTCCCTCTATGAATAATTACACATGCTCACTCCTTGGCAACTCTCTCAAAAAGCACCATTGAATGAGGAAGGAAATGGTAACGTACCGCTAATCACATGCTCCTGAATGCAGATCAAGTTTCTCATGCATTAAAATAAAAGGAAATTATGAGACTTCATTTGACAATTTTGCGTGCTGTAGAATATGCAAATTCACCATACACTAAGAGCTAATTTGATCTATTTTTAGCCATCCTCCAGTACTGACCAAACCTTCACAAGGAGTTCATATATTTCTACTCTATTCTGCTTCTGAAGCATGAGGAATTTGTTTACTAATCAGTAATACATATGGCTTCAAACGAGTAAAATGACCTGTAAAATTTTTAAGTGTGACTTTTTTTTTTCAGATCATGTAATCTATCTTCTTCATAAGTGCTGCCTTAATCTTTTTCATCCTCTCCCTTCCCATTCTCACTGCTTCCCTCCGTCTCACCTCTCTTTATCTCTTCTGTATTCAGCTACTTCTCTCTGTTCCATCCAACAGAAGTTTTTCTCTTGCTCATTAGTATCTATGTGGGCATCTAGTAATACATAGTATTACTATCATTACCATGAATCCCAAAACTTCTTAATACAATATAAAATATTGGCATCTATTTAAAGCTGTATCAAAGACTCCAGTTCTTGCACTCATTCTCCTGATTCTTAGAGGTGTTTTGAATATGGAGCTAATACAGCATCCATATATTCCCATCTAACCACATTATGCTCATGTAGGCCATGTTAAATAAACCACTTCTTTGCTAATTTTTTGGACAGTGTTGTATTTTTTTTTTTTAAAAAAAAGCAAAACCAAGCAAATAAATAAAGGCAAGTAAGGACATGTATCATCTTCAACAAACAAACAAACTGCTGAACAACAGGATAGGACATGAAATGAATGGAATTAGATCTTCAACTGTTATGCTGTCCAAAACTGACCTCCACATAGATGTAGGACCTAAACCTGTAAACGGATGCTATAAAGTAGTCCCAAACTAGCTCAGAATTGAGTATAATAAAGGGTTCTTTATTTAGGGGTAGACTGTCCTCTGCACTAACAGTGAACAGGAACCAAATCCAGCAGCTGAGAGTGCAATCTTTACAGCTGCGTTTATAGTAGTATTAGAGAACATGCCCAAGTGGGCTAGTATCTTAAGAGCTATTGGCTGAAGGAGTTCCCACAATATAAACATAAGATCCAATACTCTTAATCTCTTCTGGGAGGAAGTGGGTAATATATTTAATCTTAAAGGCATATGAAAAGGTTCTCCATGTAGTAAACATTAGCCCAGGCTTTAAGATCAACAATTGATAAATAATAAAATCTCATGACTCTAAAGCGTCTACAAAGCATAGAAAATCATCATCAAAAAAAAAAAAAGAGGTGGCTTGTAGGAAACCATCTTTGCCTCATACATATAAGACAGAAAAATAATGTGAACAATAAACATATGATTAAAAATACCCAAGGATTAATGAAACAAACTATTCAAAAATGAAGTAAGAAACTAACAAAGCATCTTCAAAGAAAGAAGTATATGTGGAAGATAATGTTGTTGTTTTTTTGTTTGTTTTGGTTTTGGTTTTTCTAGACAGGGTTTTTTAGTGTTTTAAAATATATTTGTACTTTTTAACTTATTAAATAGATTGAATTTAGCTATCAAGAAAAATAAAATTATGAAATTTGCAAAATATAGTAGCAAAAAATCAATTATATAATTCCTACATTTCCTTTCCTCTTTTGAACTCTTTTCAAGTATTCTCTCTTGTTCTGACTCAAAAGCATTATATGTATATGTATATACATATATGTGTGTGTGTGTGTGTGTGTTTGTGTGTCTGTTTGTCTGTACCTTGGCAAAACAATTTCTTTCATTCTCAATATTCCTCAATTGGCTCTGGTTTTATTTTATTTTTTTCTATACCTGTGACCACATGAGCTATTCTCCTTCCTTGTCAGTGTGTCAGTTGGTGCTGTATTATTCAGGCAATGTTTTCATAACTAGAGAAATATCTTTCCATGTTCAAAATATTTTAATATCAAGAAGTGCAAATTGAAATATTTTGATATTAACACTTTTAATCAGAATAGATACCATCTTTAATCAACAAATGGTAGTTGGCATATGAATAAAAGAGAATACTCCTCCACTGTTTATGAGCAGGTAAACTGGTGCAGTCATTTTGGATGTCAGTTGGGAGGTTGTTCAAAAGACAGAAATATATATAAATTGACTGTACTACTCTTGAACAAATTCCCAAAACTTTTTCTATTTTAGTATAGATACATTGTTTATCTATGAACAGTGCTGCTCTATTCACAATAGCCTGGATTTAAGCAGTTCAGATTTTTATCAGTTGATGAAATGAATTATATACATGGTACATATATACAATAAAACATCCTTTATCTATACTGAAAAATTAATAGTATTTCTATTGTCCACCCTATACCAAATGTTAAACAATCACTAAGAGATGCATATAAGTAACTTTATATAAACTGAGCAAGTTGTTTTTAATTATATATATATATATATATATGTGGCTGTGTTATTATACTAATACACAATGTGTTTATAACAGATACCCCAATATATTATTATTTGACCATTTTGTTATTGGATGAAAAATCCCACTGCCAGATCAAGAGATGACATCTTGTCATCCTCGTCACCTTTCTTTTAATCATGGCCACATTTTAACAAGAATGTAATTTTGACATAGTAAACGTAGGCCTCTTTCTAGTCCTTTTCTGCCTTTTTCTGCTCTCTGAAACTCTTTCCTTTACTGGATTTTTATAAACCTGCGGGCTCACCCTGATTCCTGTTCTGCTTTTTATTTTTGGGCAATTTATTTCCATCATCCAACTCACACTTCCCCAAAAGTTGTCCTCACATGTTCAGGAAGAATTGGAAAGCATCCCTGTGGTTTCATAGCCTTCTGTATTGTCTCTGTTACTGTATCACATTACAATAAAATGTTGATTTTTAAGATTCCTTCCTTCTATGATAAAATTAAGTTGAGAATTATAATTTTCCATGGTTTTATTTGATAGATAGCTACTTGACTATTCTGTGCAAAACTGAACCAGAAAATTTACATATATTATTGTGTTTGTTTGCTATGTATTTCAGATTTTTTATTTGCATAATTATATAGTCACTAACATAGTGTACTGTTACATACTAAACATGTTAATGCAGGTTCTTGAAAGAGTGATGCTAGAAGTCTAGAAATAAGGGCATTAAATACTGTTCAATATGATATATTCTGAAAATAGTCTATACATTTTGCTTATCTTCTCAGAAATGTCAGAATTTAGTAGTTATTCCTGGCCTTGAGAACAGAAAATGGAATATACACACAAACCACCACAAATATGAGACATTCTCATGAGACATGAGAATATATAGTATTTGCCTACTATATATTCTATGGAAGTGTTTTAAAATTCACATAACTGGGTTACCCAATTTGATATTTATATAGTATATTTGCTGTATTTAATTGGCAAATATAGATTCTGTTTAAAATATTTTTCTACCAACCAATATATACTTTATGATTACCTTCAAGGTCTACCTTTCTAATATACCTGATAATAGCTCATTGGACATAATTTATATTTATTTTTTATGTAAAGGTTTTTGCAAATAATTTCCATTTCATTAATTTTCAATTTATTAATTTACATTAATAAATTTCTTCCTTCTGTTGCTCTTGCTCAATGAACTTCCCTCAGCACTTTTTATTTGGATATTACATGCCTTTCAGGTGCATATGTGTACATATATTTGCTTACACATATTCATGCTCATTCACACACATCAACATTCATTTTTTTCTAAGTACAAGAAGGAAAAGCTGCAGAAATTTCAGATGAATGGCTAATGTTCCTATTTGACTAAGTACTAACATAATTTACGTCCATTATAGTTCTCAATTAACAATAACATGATAGGGAAATGGATGTGGAGAGAAATTTTGAGAAAAAAAAAACAAGAAATGGTCAATAATTATTATAGTAATTACATTAATAGAAGTGGAAACAATGAAATATTTATCTTCAGCTATTACATAAGCAAAATGAAAAAAGTTATTGCTCAGGCATAGCAAAGATATAATTAATATTTTACTTAGTTCTCTTCAATGGTGTTTGGAAGCAGGAGAGTAATCATTGTTCTAAAAACTGTTCATAGATTTTAACTGTAGTTACAATTCTACATCATCCCTCCAAATACAGTAGACAGAGATCTGGGTATGGAATCATTAAGGGTTTTTTGTTCTGATTTTACTTTTTTGTTTGTTTGTTTGTTTTTTTGTTGCTTATTTTCTCTCATTCAGCACATCCTAACCTCAGTTTCCACTCATTCTGCTCCTCTGAGTTCCACAGACACATCCCCCCTTTGTTTCCCTTCAGATAATAGCAGGCCTTTCAGGAATGTCAAGGCTTGATGAGGCAAACCTACTGGAGGAAATGGATCTCAACAGAAGACAAAAGAGCTAGAGACAGCCCCTTTTCAACTATTAGCAGTCTCACAAAAACAACATGCTGCACAACCATACATTCAGAAGACACAATACAAACCCATACAGGGTTCAGGATTATCAATCTGTGCGAGACCCTATGAACACTGCTTAGTGGATTCTGTTGTCTGTGTTCTTGTGGTATCCTCAAACCTTCTGACTCCTAAAGGCCCTCCTCCACTTCCATGGAGTTATCTGAACTCTGTCTAAAATAGAGCTATGGGTCTATGCATCTGCATAGCTGTTCATTGAAATAGGCAATAGCAAAACCTTCTCAGTAACATTAGGATTCTGTTAGATGAAAAGGATTAAGTAAATTATATCACACAAACATTACAGAAAACAATGCTCTAAGTTTACTAAAAGTGTTGAGCACAATATTTATTTAGATAGAAATTCTGACCAACACTCAAAGTCAAAGAGATATGGGGAGTTTTTCCAATTTCTTGTAGAAAACAATTATAGATTTAAGAGTCACTGTATGCTACTGACCATCTCTATATATCACGACTCACAATAACTAATTTAAAGTATTTCTTGAAATGTCAATGATTTAGTTATCTAGAAGTTCTGATTAATTAAATAATAGTAAAATAAACCTAGCATGTTTTATAGTGAGGTTATAGAATTGATTTTAAGAATTTCTTTTTTTTAAATAATTTATTCTGAGTTCAATAGAATATATCCTAGAGGTTCAAGCGTTTAGAGTGCCTCAGGATCACCCAAACATCAGTTTTCATTATATTGCGTCAAAGAGGTAACTACAGAAATGGAAGGATGAACGGAGTGAATACTATCCCCAGGATATTACACAGAAACCATAGTTTCTCTTTTAATAATAAACTCTCCACTAAGAATTTTTTGGTTTGTGATTGACTTCTTCTCTGCTGAGCATAGAAAGCAAATCTAACATAATGTTACTAACCAACTTTTACTGAGTTTCACCTGGACATCCTCCAGATCCATTTTATGAGTTGAGAACTAGGTCTGAGACTTTGGCCTGTATAAAATTGTGTACGTCTTGAAAAAGCTCACCTGTGTGGGGATAGAAACCTAATTACTATAAAGTAATATATTGAAACTAAAGTTTCATGCTTAAACACTTCTGTAAATAAAAAAATATTAAGATATGACTTTATATTTCAGTTCTAACTTAGAACTTCCCACATCACACTGGGGCCTCCAAAATCCTACTATACATTGGATGGATATTATTAGTGTGACTCAAACAGGTTACACACATATAACAATGAAATCAACACATTTACGTAAATTTTACTATATGTCTAGTATGTTTCTAATTAATTGTAGACAGAAATTTCTGTCCCACAAGGTCCCATAGCTTTTCAGTCCAAATAACCACCCACAGGTTTATATTAATTATAAATCAGTTGGCCTGTTGCTCAGGCTTATTACTAACTCTTACAACTTACATTATCCCATAATTTTTACCTGTGTTTAGGCATGTGGCTTGGCACCTTTTCTCAATGAGACATTTTTTACCTTGCTTGTTCTGTGTCTGGCTTATAGCTACATCTCTTCTTTGTTCGTCCCAGAATTCTCCTAACTACTGTACAATGGTTCCTCCAATTATCAAACTTTTTAAAAATTGATACATTGGCATGCTTTAAAAATCATTTTATTTAATCAAATAAGTGTGTACCCACAATAGCTTTAAGGAAGACCTCACTAACCAGGAGTATATTTTGTATTAACTATTAAAATTTGAATAAGACTGGTATTGTTGCAGAAACTAAAAGTTAGAAGTAGTGAGCATGTGTTATTTCAGAGTAAAACAGAAAATTTAAGATGTTATTTTTTGATTTTTTTGCTTTACATAAAGAAATAGAATATGATGGTTCTAACAAATAGTTTATTTAGAATAAAAATACAAACATGATGACTCTTCACATAAAGAAATAGAATATGATGGTTCTAACAAATAGTTTATTTAGAATAAAAATACAAACATGATGACTCTTCATAAAACAATGTTCTAACTAAACTGTCATATCGTAGATCTAGAATTCATTGAGATGACTGACAACAATTAGTTTACTAAGGATACCTAGTTGCTATTTGTGCTTTGAGAATTTAGTACAATGATCTCTGATCATGTTCATCTTCACTTAGCTCCTCCCAGATCCACTCCCTGAGCTAAATATATATTCTCATTACCATGCAGTTGATTAATTTAGCAGATTCTATTGTAATATAAATACAAAAATCTTGTCCATAAATATAAACTTGTCTCCAACACCCTATACTTAACCCATTCTACTTTTGAATCCAGCTATGAATTGTCTATTTTGTTGCACTGAGATTTGACTTAAAGTTTTCAAAACACATCTCTGATGATGTAAAGATGGCCTTGCCTCGTGGTTGCTCTTGCACATTTGGCATATCTATAATGGGAAGCCACAGCTCATTCTCAGACTGTTAATTTCACAGGATGATTGGACTATTTCCTCTTCAAAGTGTTCACACAAATCTTTAACAAATTACTTTAAAATTTTGCCTAGCCAACTCATGGTTTAACTATTTCAAATTTATAGAATTCATACTCATTCTAGTTTTCAAAACCGCAAATCATTTGCTTGCCCTTACTCTTTACATTGGACTTTGCTTTCTCTAAATTCTCCCTTTACTTAAAGAATTTTAAAAGCCTATCATATAAATCAATATGTATATATAATATTGCTAAGATTTAATCCATAAAATATGATTTAAATTCTCATGTATTTTCAATTTCCTAAAAGTCAATGTCCTCATTCTATCTTAAATCATTATTAATTTTGTTAGAATAAAATGCTATCAAGAGATGTAGAAAGGTACATGGATTATAGATAGATACATGATAGATTATAGAAAGATGATAGGTAGATAGATATCAATAGAAGCTGATTTTTGCCTTTTGCTTTACGAGTTATCAGTACTATGTTATCCATAAAAACTCTCAAGAGTGATTTAGAATTTTATATACATTAAATCCAAGTAAAATGAATTTACTGGTTGATATTTTTATGTAGAAAGGAAATACTCTGTTTTAGCCATAATTTATGTATGCTTACTTGTAAGGTTCTTCATGGATATCTTTCTTTTTGCTTTAGTGCATTATTATTGACCTATTAACCCATATTTTAATCTGAAGTGCCAAAGTGAGTCAAGATTAACTTTATTAGGTAAACTGTAATAAGAAAAGTGAAGGTCCTATTTTATTTATTCTTTGATTATTTCACATACGAATACCATGTATTTTGATAATATTCACTTCTTACTACCCATCCCTTCTCCTCCCCAACGCCTCCCAGTTGCTTTCCTTTGTTAAAAAGAATTATCCCGCTAACTGTGCTTCGTGACACACTAGTATGTGTATGACTATAGAGGCATCTTCTCAATTGTCACAGTCCAGCAGCAATCAACTACCAGTGGATCTTCTGCTATGGATAGGGTCAGTCTCTCAAACGTTCTTTACCCATACATGTTGTAACATTGGCTGGTTTGATGGTGAGCAGGGCTCTGCTCTTGATACCAGCTGTTCTGAGATTGTGGGTCAACAAACCAGCCCTGTCACATCTGCAGGAAACCATCTCAAAGCAGTCCAATTCATTCACACACATTCTGGACCTCTTCTGTGATGCTTCCTGCTCTCACCACAAGATAGATAGTGTGATATATTTCCACTTGTACAGGCTTTCTCTCACATTGTTTTAACCAAAAGTATTAAAAAAAATACATTTTTGCTAACTGAAGCAATAATGTTTCTTATTTTTCCCACTTAAAATTAAACAATTGATTGCATATTATTATTATTTGGAAATTATTTCAGGTGGTTAATATTCTAATTTGATAAAATGTGAAGGCCTTTTCACAACACATATCAATACGAAAACTGTATACTTAACCATATGCATTGGTTCATGAGACAACTCAATAAAGACATTCAATAATGAACCAGTTTTCCATCCTTGTTCCCTTTCCCTTGACCCTTCCTACTGTTGAATTACAAGATGTAGGAGTATCTACATACATTTTTACAATCTTGTTTCATTTATATTTGAATATATAATAATCCTAATTTTTCACAGTAAAACTAAGCGTGTGACGGCATCAAAAGTGACAATTTTCAGAGTTTCTCTCTCGAATGCTTCAGCGTTTAGCACTAAATTTTGCCTTTCTAGTTTCTGTAGTCTGCCCAGCATCAATCTCGTGTTGGATGCTTCTCTGCCACCAGCTAAAATGATTCTTATAACTCTTTCAAGGTAACAAAGGAAGGGCTCAGGATGAAAAATGCTCATGCTTTCAGGTTCAAAGATTAGCTCCATAATAAATTTTGTTGACTGAAATACATGTCTATTCCTTTCAACTAATCTTCAAAATAAAAAAGAAAATGATCAACTGTTTACTACCTGGCCTTCCCCAGGGAACCTTGACCAAATTAGTCCATGTATTGTCTTCTTTGATGCCTGAGAACACACCCCATGTACTAGGTGCTCAGCGGGCTCACTTTCCTATTGCTGGAGAAAGTTGGCACCTGTTCAGAGCATCAAACTTTTAAAGCCACTTATGTACACTGCACATTTTATCGTGGGGTTTGGAGAGTGCCTTCAGCCCTTAGACTGAGTGCAGTCATTGATACAAATCATTCCTCAATGAATAGATTTGTTTCAGAGCAACAAAGTGTCTGTTTGGCAGTTCTGAGCAAGTCCATGTAGACTCATACAATGTGTCTAGATTCTATTCGGTTGCTGTGGTCATAGTAATGGAAAACCACAAGGGTGTTAATAAAACCTTGTTTTGTTTTTAACAAACATTTTAATTTCAATATACTAGAAGCAAAGTTGGCCTTTTCCTGAAAATGCTATGGTGTGAAATATTAAAATTAAGCTACACTTAATTTTCTGAAATCACATGCTCCTCAGGACAACCCCTTCCCATATTCATCAGTGCCTTAGTACCAGAGCAAGACATGATCTTAACTCTGTTTTATATATTTTTTAAAGAATCAAAAATATCTTAGTCTGTATAATTCTACTTATAAGTATATTTTTAAGGCTGACCATACATTGAAGTAAAATCATACAGAGTGAGCCGTTATATATATGTGGAGATGGAGAGATAATTCAAAGTTTAAGAGCACTGTCTGTTCTTTCAAAGGTCCTGAGTTCAATTCCCAGCAACCACATGGTAGCTTACAACCATCTATTATAGGATTTGGTGCCCTCTTGAGGAAGAAACCTGATCAGTTGTCTCCATCAATTTAGACCATGAAACCCAATACGGACAAGTTCAGCAGAGCCATCATATATGGGCTGCCCATGCATGCTTTAGCATTGCCAGAGCATAAATTTCAGTTTCACAAATTCATATATAAATATATATGATTATAACCTGCTATATATACATCACATATATAAGTACATTGTGTATGTAATATGTCTGTGTGTGTTCATCAAAAATTAGTGAAAAGAAAAAGAGTCCATGGACTTGAAAGAGAGCATAAATTGTATAAGAGATTGTGGGCCAAGAGGTATGGGTAAAACAATGTAACTACATCACAATCTCAGAATTTTAAGAAATATTTTTCAATAATAAATTAGGACACAATGTAAAGAAAACCCTCCATGTCTATTGGGGGACACAAGGGAGAGAATAGCCAAAGCCTGGAAGAGCACCGAGTCATTATTCTGACACTGTTGCTTATTCACTACTTCCCCCAACAACTGTAAATGTTGGTAATTTCCATATTTTAATTGACTTCTTCCATCTTTCTTAGGAGCAACTAAGCACCACAATGTGCCATGCTTTCACAATGAGTAACTGAATGGCAGCATTTCCATCACCGTTTGTTTGTTTGCTTGATTCAACACATCAACCTCCAAATGAACGGAAATGGCTCTGCTAGCCACATACTCCAGTGAGATAAAGACAGTCAAATATAAAGAAGTGGATGCTAAGCATTCCCTCTGCCGCGCTTTAAAAGTAATATCCCTTATCTTATCTTCTCAAATGACCTTTCTCAATGCAGAAAAAAGACCAAATAAGAAGGGACTGCTACAAGTTAAGTAACCTTTGTCAAACACTTACCATGATTTAGTAATAATTGCCTCGATATTTTTACCGACTCTTCACAAAGAAGGCTTTTGGAAAGGACTACTTTCCCGATATTGAAGAAGTCGCTTGAGAGCCAGGGATGCCATATTCATCCCTATGGACATCAGGAGGAAGAGACCAACCTTACTCCACACCCAGGACATTAGCAAACCTGAATCCTTTTCACACTCCCTCTGTTAAGCCTGAGTGATCTTTCCTCCTCTAAAGCGCAAAAGGGGGTCACTTGTAGGTTTAACATATATGTATCCAAAGGAATGCTAGTCTCTTGGTATTTGTAATGATGGACAATGTTTTGTCAGTTTTAATATCCCTGCCAGGAAACTCTTGGAATAGTCATTCAATTTAGAAAGAAAAACAAAACAAAACAAAGCCAACAAACAAACACAACAAAAAAAAAACCCCACCCGTACTTGTTTACTATGATGCCTCAAATGAGATGCAAGGTGCTATTGGTGGGCGAGTGTGGGTGACTTCCTGCTGGGAGAAAGTACCTAAGCTGCTTCAGCTGTTCTCATCAATTTTGAAAACAGCCAATCAGGCCTGAAATCCCTGTTATCATAAGCTGTGTACGTTACAAATCGTTGTAATTTATTCAGGAGTCAGAAGGGGTGAGAAGTTCATGCTTGGCTTAGTTCTTCTGGCACTAGGAAGAGGTAAGGAAGGCACTGCAGTCCTATGAATCTTCACAAATAAAACGCTGACCTCCAAGAGGAAGCTCCATCTAATATAAACCGTACAGGCTTTGAGTACTTGGGGTAAGGCATAAAAGGACATCTCTCAGGCTAAACCGCTGGACTTCCTCAGTACTACGAATCGCTGATGGATGAGCTAGCAGTTGAATGTTTAGCAGGCTGTGACGACTTTGCACGGGAATATGAAAATTTATTATCAGCTTGCCACATCAGCGCTTACCCTGGCTGCCTCTGCTCTTTCCCTTTACTGTAAACTCCCACTCCCTCTGACAGCCACCCCCTCCCTCTGCCCCTACTTTCCTACCCCCCCCCCCCCCCCGCAGAGAACTGCTGGTCTAAACTGTCACAGTCCTGGCCGTCAATTTTCAAGAGCACAGGATTTTTTGTTTTGTTTTGTTTGTGTGTTGAAATGATTTTTTTTCACCTTACTGCTTTCTGTGTGACCTTGTCTATGGGACAGGAAGGGTAGTAGTGCAGCCCCAAAAGTATGCACGCTGGGGTGTGGGAGAAGGAGGCAAAAAGGGGAAGGGAGTAGAGGGAGAGTCAGAGAGCAGAGGAAGGAGGAGAGACTGCGAGAGCCGAGCATCAGGCCGACAAGCGCTGCCAGCCAATCAGAGGCACGCTCAGGAGCTGCAGAGACCCAGCCTGGGAGCCTGGGGCTGGAGGTGCGCGCAGCCCAGCCAGGGCTCTCCGAGGACCGCGAGCAGCCGTGCCCAGAGCTCTGAGAAGGTCCCCCCTCCGCTTCTCATAAATTAAGTTTCTTTCCACCAGTTAGGGCAAGTCAGCCAAGGTAAGGTTTCAATACATCACACTTTACTCTGTCGTGACATTCAGATTTTTATACAATGGGACTGCTTACCCAGTTCGGAGTGAAACAGTATTGGTGAAAATCTTCCTCCTGGATGCTTTTCACAGGGTGCTGTGCTAATGGGAAAGTTGCAGCCCGCAGCCTTGCCGCTTGTATAAATTTGTGTTTCTTATGTCGGAATGCTGCTCTAGAGCCTCTGGAATGTGAAGCTTCTGATATAGCTGATTTTGTGGAGATGTTGGTTTGTGGATGTGCTGTTATCTGCCTTGCTCCTGAAGAAGTTGGAAGGGGACTCTGCCAGGCGCATTGGAATACTGAGGGCATGCGATTAAGCAGCATTTATGTCTATCTATAAAAGTGCGATCCGCGTGATCAGAATCAAACAGGGATGTTGCAGTCAGATTTTCCACAGAGCTTTTTAATTATTGTCTTTCCAGTATCTTTAAAATTACGTGGCATCTCTGCACTGGAATTGCTGCAGGAAGAGCCTTTCTGTTTTGTTTTGCCTTTTTTTTTTAATTTTTAATTTTTTAATTTTTAGAAATTTGTTTGCTTTTCCTTTTTTTTTTTTACTTCATAAATGTCTTTCATACCTGTTTATGGAAGCCTAAGGTGAAACTTTTATGTTTTATAAAGGGCACAGTAATGATGCCGGGAGAGAAAGAAGCCTGCTGGCTGCTGTGATCACTAGCTAGTTCATTTGGTGTCTGCCTCTGTATCTTAACTCTCAGGCATTGCCTTAACTTCCTACACTTGCTTTGTTCTGAGTGTGGAAATCCTCAGATTTTGTCTTTGTTTCCACATCTGAACAGCAAGGGAGATCACGTCTGTACTTGCATGTGAGTGTGCTGTGCATGCAGATGTTGAATCAGGCAAATCCTTTCTATGTAACAGGTGAAAACAGAATTTTACTAGTTAGGGATATGGAGATGTCCTTAACTCTGTTATCTGTTACATTAAATAAACCTTATGCTTGATCCAAGCTAAGTGTTCCCTTATGTTTTTTAGACTGGAAACTGAGAAAAATAAGAGTATTAGAGAAAATAGTCTGCTTTCTGGTGTGCTCAGGTGATGGCAAGTCTGCTTTGAGACCAGAGAGATCAGAGAAAGATCTTGTTATGCAGCCAAAAACCTAACTCTATACTCTGCTTGCGTTTTCCAATCTTTATCTTTCATTCTGGTATCACCCACAGATGTTAAACACAGGGGGCTGCCCGTCTTCAATAACTGTTCTCTGTCTCAGTGCATAGTCTCCTCAAAGACTATATTCAGTCCTGAATCAAGAGTGTGAATTGCAGAGTAGATCTTGAACATACCTGGTAAGATGTGGGAGGAGGAAGCAGAATATGATACTAGAAGAGAGTCTGTTCTGTAGCATTCTGGTCTGGTCCAAGCTCCAATTATTATTGCAGTTTCTTTCAAGCTTCCTGGTATATATTTGATTCTATATTTACAGCTAATGAATTAACCTAGAGTCAGGACCCAATTCATTCACTCTAGATGGTATTCACTTAATGGGTTCTGGTCAATAATTACTTTACGCATTATAGTTTCAGTGTTTTTCAACACAGAGTGCTAACTTAAGGAAACAAATAGACAATGATGCTAATGGCCTGTATTGATTGGCTACCTGAAAACAAGGATTGGTACAAAATGAAAAAAAAAAAAAGCTATTTCAAATGCAGTAGAAATGCTCAGCAGAAATAGGCCAATAGCAGAGGAGAATAAGACAGAAGAAATGTGGTGGGAACTCTCCTTCAAGCAATGACTGGCACACTCTGAGTATGATTATCTATAGCAGTTGCAAGCATAGGCAACAGCTTCTCTGACACTTAGATTTCATATTGTGCAAACTGATGATTATTATTACTCCTATGACCTTTGCTAAAATGGATATGGGGAAATGATTGGAGATTTAATTCTACAACATTATGAAATTTTAAACAAAGTGTGTTTCATAAACTAAACATAAAGGGTTTGTTTTTGTTTGCTCCTAGGAATATGACTGTTAGGCTTTGAATCCGTCTCTGTGGCCCAATTTATATAAACTGCATTCTTAGAAAATTTGTGGTTTTTCTCCTCTGAATTTGACTTATGGGTGGTTAGGAGTTGAAACCATCCCTTATGTACTTTTAAACTCAATGTAGTGACATTTAAATATGTGTGTACTATGCAGCATATTGAAAATATTGAGGATAAACTTTCACTTATCCTGAATAAGTTAATTGGGGTAGTATAGTCCATGGAAGAGTACAGGCATTGGAAGCTAAAACTATTGTGTATGATGCTCCCTATACTTATTTAGAAAATGACAGTAAGTATACCAGTGAGCTAGAAAAACTATTGATGTGTTTCAGTCTGGGTGCTCTGCCTATTAATTCTCTAATCACTTTGAAAATGAATGGATTTCAAGTTGTACATTTCCAATGAGCCCTTAGCGCATTATTCTTGGACACTGTCATGACACCATTCTCATTTTTTCTATAAATTAAAAGACTGACACTATAATGTCCTATGCTAAAATAGAGGAGGGGAGAGGGAGAACACTGAAGAATCAGTTTACGTGTTGGGATTACAGTAGATGTTCCTTCAATTTGGTATTTTTTAGATGATCCATTAAAAATTAATATTCTCATAGCAGACTGTTTCTGTTCTCCATTTTCATTGCTTGGGGTGAAATGTTTGGTATGTATATATTTGGAGGTGATGTTCAGTCTAGTAGTTCTGGATGCTTGGTGTGCTTTTGAGCATTCAAACCACTGTACATAATAGGATAAAACTTTTATTTTAAAGTAAGTTTTCATTGGTAGTTACAAGTAGCATACTAGGAAAGTACTGAGTACCATGATTTGAAGATGGGACAGAGGTTGCATGCTCCAGACAGCGCTGCACGACATGTGAACTCTCTGTCATATATTTTTCCCCAATTTTCAACATGAGCAAAAATCAAACATACTGATATGCTCGGTTGTTATCTGTAAGGATTCAAGGCATTATTGTTATAATATCATAAATCAGTGTCCTTAAAATCTTGTTTGCCTAGGGGTATTTTGGAATGCTGCCTTCAAATTGGATGGTTGATAAAACTCATCCACTAGAAAGGTTAGTATTTTCTCTTCAAATAGTGTTCATTCATGAAGCACATCTTTAATATGAAATGTGCAATTTAAAGTTAGATATAAATTTTCGCTTGTTTTATGTTTCTACTCTCATATATGCCATAGTCAAAGTCCCTATGCAGAATTAAAAGTTCATAGATATGTGACCTGGTATTTATTTTTCAAAAGTAAGTGTTGAGAGCTTTCAAGATGACTCACTGTACAAGAATGAATGCTGGAATTTGTGTCCCAAAAATTTTTAGGCAAAATTGTAGCAGATGCACTGGTTGGTTGTAACACTTGCTCTTTTATGCAGACAAGGATCCAGTTAAGCTAACCAAAATTTGCAAGATACTGGTCCATTGAGATGTCCTTCCTCAATATATAGAGTGGAGATCAATTGCAGAAAACACCTAGCATCAACTTTGGGTCATTTTCATTCTAGAGTATTCATATACATGTGCACCTGCATACATGTATGTAAACACTCATATACAAACTTACACACACACACATGAAAAGAAACTGCCATCATTAACTCAGGAATACTTAGAATTAATTGTGAAATGATAAATTAAGATAGATATACATAAACCATTATAAATTTAAATGTAAATGTAAAGAAAGCCTGTCTTAACCTCTCCCTTCCCACAAAAAAAAGAATATGAATGTGTGTTGACTACTAAGAGCCCTGTGTTCCTTTACAATTGGGCATTATATATTACTACTTTATTGAGCAATTTCTTCCCTTTAGTTTATGTTTCTTCCTTCCCTTTCCTTTTTCCAAGAAATCTCACATATTGCAACCAACTCCCCTATAAATCCATGACTTCTTCATACACTGGTTTTGCATGCAGATTGTATATGTATATATAGGCTACCTTTATATAACCCATATAATGTAAATTGTACGATTAATCATTTAGTACTGATAAATGACTAGTGTGGTCTTCCCTGGGGATAAACACCTTCCTTGCTCCCACAATTTTCAGTGGTCTATGGTTTTTATATGTTGTTGAGTTTCATGGCCCTTTCCCCTTCTACTTTGGCATGACCATTGGCAACATTTTTATTTAGCGCATGTGTGGGCATCATATTCATGGGGCTTTATGGTGATAGCTTATACTATTACCTGGAGATACAAACTCACAGGAAAATCATGATCTACTGACACTTAGAATATATCAGTTCCCTCTTAGGCAATAATATTTTGTAGATGTATCTACCAGTTCAGAGTTCCACAGCTCTGAATTTTGAATGGTGTGGTTCTCTGTAGTGATCTCAGTCTGTTGCAAAGAAAAATTTTCTCAATTAGATAGTAAGGGTTCACTTGCCTGTGGATACAAGGACAAATATTTATAGTTGTTAGGGTATGCATTGGTTTAGTACATTGGTAGTTGTAGATTCTCCAACAATGACCACGACTTCACCACACACTGAGTAGTTATTAGCCATGTTTCCAGTACCAGGAGTGGTTTCCCTTTCATTGAGCATGTCTCATGTCCCTTTACATAGATATTGTTTAGTGACAAGATATACATGCCACTACTGCAACCTCATGATATCCTGTCATGTATATTTTTAATATAGTCTGTGGGCATCATACCAGGGTAGAACTGTTAGTGGCCTCGCTTTTTGGAAGCTTTCATGGTACTTTCTGTTTTCATGAAGGCTTGTTCTCATGTGAGTTCTAGAACAGAGGTCTCTGGTCCTATTTCTAAAGTACATGATGTCTGCAGCAATGAAGATGTAACATTAGCCTCTGAGGGGTAACCAAAGGCAACAGCAACCGACTATACATTTTGAGAGAATTGGGACAGCCCTAGCCTATAATTCAAAGCAGGACAAGGACCCCAATATGTTTGACTTTATCATTGGAGACAGTTGCTGATAGCTTTGTATTATTATTATTAGAGTAGTTTTAGGTTGGTATATATCTCTACGTTGATTCTTCCATATTATTGCATAGTTACACTATCATTCTTTACCCAGTTACATATTAAAATACTTTATTGGAGATTAAAAGGAAGGCCAGTACAAAATAAATAAAGTAATGTATCAGTGCTGAAATTGTTTTGATTAGATGCATTTGTGAAATAGCAAGATACATACAGGAAATTGAACAGATGGGTGTCCAAGTAAAGCTTGTAGACAATTAACAATTGCCCCTCCCTTTGAAAGCATGTGCAGATGTTACTTTTGTGTGTAAGGTTTTGATGTGTAGATTTTCTTTTTTGATAGGCTAAAAGAATTTATGGATATCTTGGTAAACAAAGCTAACTGGATAATGAATAATACCCAAAAGTGTTCAATCAAGCTGTTTACTATAGTGCATAGAAGAGTATGATCAATAATAATACTGGCAATTCAAGATTGTACCTACACCATGTAAAGGATGTGAAACTATGTTTAAAAAATAAAGACAGCTCAAGTTTTCCGGTTCCAACCACTAGAGGGGAGGGGGCTGGAGAAATGGCTCAGTGGTTAAGAGCACTGACTGCTCTTCCAGAGGTCCTGAGTTCAATTTCCAGCAACCACATGGTGGCTCACAACCATCTGTAATGAGACCTGGCGCCCCCTTCTGGCATGCGGGCACACATGGAAGGAATGCTGTACACATAAGAAATAAATAAATCTAAAAAAAAAAACAACAACAACAACCAACCACTAGAGGGGATTTAAACAATCATTACATTGTAAATGGGAGAATTTTCACATCAACTTTGATATTTTGAACTAATCTATGATTATTTGTATCTCACATGAAACATAATTAGAAGACATTGGAAGCTTACTGTATAATTTTTTCAATTTACCTGAAATCAGCATTCTTGTAGATCAATATACCTATCAAGGTTTAAACACAGAGTCATTGATTTCCTATAAATATTTGTGGTGGTATTTAACTATTTAAACTATTATCATAATGAACACTGAACTCAGTGTGGTATGAGTATGATGAAATTATAATTTACATTTAAAATGTGTAGAAGTGAATTATTTTACAAGTTTTTTTTTTTTAAAGCACAATGTCTTTCTAGAAAAGGAAAGCTAACTTCCTTTTCGTTGACCTGCTGGAACTTGTCCTGATGCCTCAGGGCTGTAATTAATACCTGCTGGAGTCCGACATGGGTCCATTGCTGTGAAGTCATGGCAAACCTGTACCATAGAGACACTTTCTAAAACATAAAACAAAACAAACAAACAAAAATAACAAACAACCAAAATCAAAAGAAAGCAAAAACACTCCCCTAAAAAATATGAAGTAATGGAAAATGTGAAAGGGGACAAAATGAACAAAACTAATTTAAGTATTTTAATAAATATCACTAATTATATATATATATGAAATAGAAAATAGCATCATAAACCTTATATATATTCTTATGTACTGAGATTTAAAGTTCTTTTTAACAAAAATCCATTGTGTTAACAGATGAATTGAAACAATTACATGTTTCTGTTCTTTTTTTGTTGTTTATTAGTTTTGCTTTCTAAGCATATGCAGTTAACTGTGTCTGTCTTTAATAAACATGACAAAATTTGAATGAACAATGACGGTGTGCAAAAATGACACATTAGTCATCTCTCTTTTTCTGGTTTTATAGAATATCTTGTTTTTAGGGAGTGGCTTCATTTGAACTCAAGATACCTGAGAAAACCTGTGTGATTGAGTTTGGAAAAGAAGCCTAATTCCCAATGCTGTTACAATTTTGTCTTTTGGTGGCTAATTCTTCTCTGAGAAACTAATCATGTTTCCAAAAGCAAAAGCAAAGCCTACTAAATATTTACTTACATTTTATGATACTACACATTAAGTTATAAATCTGTATCTTTAATTAAACAAGTTACAGTCTGATGGGAGTTGTAGTTAAGAAGACTATAATGAGCATTTTATGGTCCTAGAAAAATTATATGAAGAAGAAATAAAAGCGATATGGGAACACAAGTTTAAAGAGGTAGATAGTGGCTAGGCATTTTATCTACTATGACTATGAAGCCCTCACTAAAAATAATACTTTTAATAAAATCTTCCAAAAATTGTGACTATGGATGAGAGTAATTTCTGTGGAGTCACATTCCATGGACAGTGAGAAACGCAAACGTCTTGGGGCAAAAGAACACCTGCCCTGTTTAAAGATCAGTCTGGTCAGCAGAGGCTGAAGAAACAGCTATGGAGAGAAAGTCTGGAGGCATCTTCAAAATTCAGGTGTTAAAGTTTTAATTCCCAAGAAAAGATGCTGAGAAAGGAGATGAAATCTAAGAATTTTAGGCCAAATGAGCCACACTTATGAATGGATTAAGGTTCTAATTTGAAACATAATTGGCATGGTGGCTCAAAAAGAGACTTGAAAATTTGGGAGGGTGAAGTAGGAGGCCTGCATGTTTGAGGCCAGTCTAGTCTATAACGTAAAGTCGTGTCTCAAACAGAACATATAAAACAAATAAATCTAAACAACAAAAATCAAATCACAGACAAACAAGCATCCAGGAATTGGCTTTCTCCTTTTTCTTTGAGCTGTATTTTAGATTCTCACATTCCTTATCCGAAAGGAAACGTGTTTATTCTTTTTCCCATCGGAGACATTTGGATGTAGATGAATAAAAGAACCACAAATCATAGAAGGAAACAGAGTGTAACAACAGCCGAAGCCACACATGCTGGTCTGGAAGATTAGTGTTAGGAATTTGGAGTCTTCCTAGGGGAGCTGGGACAGCAGTCGAAAGTTCTGAGTAGAAAAGTGACATTATCTGTCATATATTTCTACAAGAAACACCACAGACTCTGTTGAAGTTACACTGTAGAGGAACAAGGACAAAAACAAGAAGCCAGTGACAGATGTATTCTGATTTCTGAGAAGGTATGATGATGCCTAACAGCCAAGTGACAGAGAAGAAACAGGGAAAGGTTGGATTCTATATTTACATTAATAAAAAAGCTGGAAAGATTTGATGTTGAAAAATGCATATACAAATGTATTGGAGAGAACACGAAAAATAACAAATGTTGTGTCCTAAAAAGAAAAAAATATAATTAATATAGCTTTTATTATAAGCAAGTTTTATAATAAGAGGAGAAAGAAGAGAGAAAGCTAAAACAGTACTTTATAATCTAAAGCATGAGGTATCCAAGATGGGCATCTATGTCTTCTCTGAAAGCAAAATCACAGGAGATTTGTGTGTGCAGACACCAGAGTAGAAATTATGGTTAGTGGAATGCAGTTAAAAGAAGAAGAGTAATGCTGAAGAAAAGATGTAAAAACAAGTCCATCAACTTGGAGAAATGTAGACTCAGGTTAGGAAGACTGATGGGAACTAAACTGGATAAAAGGATGTGTCTGCAGGGAGTAGAGAGTCTTAGAAATCCTGGAGAAGATAGATCTCTTTAAAAGATTATTGTTTACCGGGCAGTGGTGGTGCACGCCTTTAATCCCAGCACTCGGGAGGCAGAGGCAGGCGGATCTCTGTGAGTTCGAGACCAGCCTGGTCTACAGAGCTA
>NC_022021.1:39563754-39564552 GCF_000317375.1 Microtus ochrogaster
GTGTGTGTGTGTGTGACCATGTGTGTCTGTTTTAAAACTGTGCAGGGGCTGGCGAGACATGAAGCTGGTGCTTGACAGCCAAGCAACTTTGCAGTATACTGTAGTTCAGACCAGCTAGAGAACTCATCTTAAAAAAAAAGTGTAGGGAATTATGCCTAAGAAATGACAATCAAGGTTGTTCTCGGACCTCTGTAACTACATCCACATACAAACAAAAGTTAGGTCTAATGAGAAGTTGTTTGCTAAACAAGGGAGTTTTCCTAGTCACATGAATAAATTGAATATACTCCCAAATGAACTCAGGAGAGTAGATTCGGACTTCTACTCCTCTGCCATATGATTCAGAGCCAGGAAACCCTTATGAAAATCCAGCACCTTGCTCTTGGATTTGCTGGTGTCCAGAGCAGGGCTAACAAAACTCTCTGGCCAGTGCAGATTTCTCATTCTAATGAGCCCTATTATAATAGCACAGAGCAGAAAGCTGATAAGAATATTTTACTTTGAATGAAGAACTTGCTTTAATTAAAAAGACTCAAATAACACTACAGTTTTTTAATTCAATTAGTTATATTGGTAGTATTGAAATATACATAAGTATTTTATTAATCAGAAATGAACGTGAGAAAATCAAACTGTCTATGCCTCCTGAGTGCTGAAATTAAAAGCATGTGCCACCATACTGGCACAGAAATGAATCTTTTTGAAACACTTTTCCACTTTATTTAGTAGGTTGGCCTCAAATTCTTTTTTTTATTTATTTTTTATTTTTATTATTATTATTATTATTATTATTATTAT
>NC_022021.1:39564652-39572477 GCF_000317375.1 Microtus ochrogaster
TTCTCTGTAGCTTTGGAGCCTGTCCTGGAACTAGCTCTTGTAGACCAGGCTGGTCTCGAACTCACAGAGATCCACCTGCCTCTGCCTCCCGAGTGTGGCCTCAAATTCTTGATTCTATTTTTTCAGCCTCTGAAGCGATAAGATGGAAAACATGTGACTCACACCCAGCTCTGGAAAGTTTTTTGAATGTGAAAAAAAAATCACAAAAGGCCAGAAAAACCTATAACCATCCATGTGTTTTTTTTTTTTGTATACTGAATTGTTCGTTCTTCTAATATAGAGTTATGTTGTTTAATATTTTCATTTTAGATATGACTAGGTTACACCATGAAATTAATCTCATTGTGTGTTAACACCTGGAAAATTTTAATTCAACAATAAATATAATAAGAACATTATATTAGTTATGAAAACTTTTTCCCTTAATATTCTGATTAAGTGGCTGAACATTTAACTTTGCAATTCCACCTATGATTTACGCCCAGATATTGAAAGCCTGAGAAACCTTTAGGTGCTTAGATATAAATCTGTACTTTTAGCAGCAAGGGCAAAAAATACTGTAGTTGTAAATGTGATATTTATGCAAATATACAAGATTACTAAACTAAACGAGTATTTCAGAGACTAAGAGAAATTAAAATATTCTTTCACAAATTATTACATGGTACACATACCACCACCACTATCAAACATAATGGGACTTCATAATTCCCCCTGTCTTTATCTTTTTATTCTTCTTTTGTCTGAGGATATACCCTTTAAAATGAAAATTATAAATACCATAGAAGAAATTGACACCCAGACCTGCCTAGTGGCATGAATATGCTGACGTTGATGTAAACTGAGTTGTGCCTCGTGTTAACAGCTAAAGAAAAAAATCACCACTTGCATATCTAAACAGAAACTATCACTGAATCCGTATGGATATTCCACTGACCTGTAATTATTTTCATGATTGGAGGATAAATTGAAAAAATTCAACGCACAAATGTGAAGAATATTTGCAGCTTGATAGGTAACAGAGCTTCTCACAGAAAATAAAATTCAAATTACTTCAAGAAAGGGAAATAGTGTATGTTGTCTAGTGTTAATGTACTTTCTAATATTTATATCTAATATTTGTATTTTTAAAGCAGTAGTATGGCTGCCTACACTGCACACTAGTGAATTCCAGAAGTTATAGGGAAACAAATGGTGGGGAATACGCCAGTCTTCCCCAATCTGATTCTAGGTGATCTTGGAAGGACTGTGAATAACTATACGTCTGGAGCTCTGTGGACTTATCAGGGTGCTGACTCAAAAGCTGAAATACTGATCATGGAGGAAATGCCAATGACCCAAGATGTTGGGGAGTAACTTCTGCCACATGCAGAATCCATGAAATCAACATGTAGTAATGGCTATACTAGCACCCATCTTCCCTTCAAAATCCCTTACTTATTGTGTCTCCAAATAAGAAATAGCTTTTTCATGTCTTTTCCTCTTACATTTCTGCCTTAGTTCTATTAGCTTCTTTGAGGCAATATTTATTGTAACAAATTAAATTATAAGGTTGTTGTGTAGCTTTTCTGAGGGTGATGTGAAGAACTATTTACCCAGATAGGAAAGGCACCAAAAAGGCTTAGTATGATTTTATCTAAGTCTAGTGAAAGTTTGTTTGGAGGTACTTTAGGAAAATGGGTGACTCAAATGTAGTTGCCTTTTTCAAGATGCTGAAGGTCTTGTCCAATCAAGAAAAACGAAACAAAAACGCTATACTCCAAAAGTTAACCTTTCCTTCCTTTTTTAAAATTATCTACTTTACTAAAATTTCCACATATTAATCATTAGTTTTTCCATCTATAATCTGAGATACAATGTGTATGTGGGGGAGAGGCATGTGTGTGTTGGAGAGAGAGGGATAGATACAAAGACTATATGTATGTATACATATGTATGAACATTTATGCATACAGAGGCAGAATGATAGAAATACCTGCGTAAGCTTTGTTCAACATTTGTTTACTAATTTTTCAATTCTATAGAACATACATTTGTATAATATTTCTTAGATGATTGACATCTCACAAAAATATATAAACCTGGGCCTTTTTTTGTTACCCTTAGCACCATTTCTGACCAGTACCCCTGGGTATATGTATATATATCAATATATATATAAACCATATATATGTATATATATATACAAATATATACATATATTTTTTTCCTGTTTTCTGTGAATCATGGTTATTTCCTACCATTGTTATTTCTTCACTCTGGCATTTTTCATTCTACCAAGCTTTCCAATCTTTGAAATTCTCTCTGATCTTCATTAATTTCTTCCTCTAAAGTCCTTCCAACTTATACAATTGACAGACAATATACCTGGAGGTTATAGGCAGTTCGTTTTTTGAAACTTCTCAAAGTAAGTAAGTCTACACTTACTTCCTAAACCTTGTAGACAATTATCATTGATTAATCATCCTTCAAAGTTGTTTAAAAATCTGCATTACTACTGATTATAACTAAATTACTAATTTATAAAGTAAAATACCAAAACATTACATTTTGCATGCCCATATCACAGTGGCAGGCAAATAACTGTCACTCAGAACGCTTCAGAATGTCAAAAGATAATTTGTCTTTTTACGTATTTTTGCTGTGATCATGTTGATGGTCAAAATCTAGGAGAATTTTATGTTTTCTATACTACCTAAAGACATCTCCCAGGAGGTGCTCATTTAAATTTATCGTATAAATTGCAATGCAAAATCATTTGCTTCAACATATTTTAGAAGAAATTATGAAAGTTGCATCAAGAAAAATTAACTTTGAACCACTGACTGCTGACACACAAAAAAACCAAAAGGATGCAGTTTTGGAACTTTAAGACTCAGTTTTCTATGGATGTCCATGATTTGCCAGGGCAGAGACAAGAACCAGCTTTGAGACCATCTAAGCGCAGTAGATTCAAAAGCAGCTCTTGAATGGCTGTGACTAGAAAAGTGTATTGGGAATAGCTTGTTCCTCTGAGGAAGCATTGCAGGCAGATTTCATGTGCATGCAGAAAGGTATTTTTAACACTTAAATGTGGTATTATCATCCTGGAAGTGCTGACTCTCCCGAGTGCAAAATTGTGGCTTTCAGAGAGAAGTAAACTAGGACACCCTGTCAGCATCCTGGAAATGATGCCCGTTCTTTCACTATAGGAAATGCCAAACATTCGGAGTCAAAAAGAAACACATTAACTCAATGAAAAAGCTGGATTGTCCCAATCAATAAGCTTTGTAAGAATAGGTAATTCTTAGATAATAGGCTTTATCTACTAAATTTATTACCAACCATGAGAAAATAATCTTTGCAAAAATTTGTTTTTCAAGTATACCTAAAATAAGAATTGCTACAAATGATGTTGTCTTTAATTGGTATTGATCCTTCTGCTCTGCCTGAGTGCTCAGCCCAGAACTTATACTGTAGAGAATCTAGATGCCTGTCCTGAAGTACAGCTCTCGGACGTATTCTACAATCTGATCTCCAGCAATAAATGGTCATCTTTTCCTACTAAAATTCATTCTTACTGAGTCCATAAAAGTGGAAGTTATAAAAATATGATACCTTCTCAGATAGTAAATTAACATATTAGGACAATAGATCAATATCATATAAGGGTTCACGGTTCTATTATGGTACTACAGTATACTGATATTTGGGAGAAACAATTATGTTTGTAAGTACACATTATATAGCTATACATAGAGATAAATAATGTCTACTCAAATTTAAATGTACTAGTTTTCCAATTTTGTTCTTATTTATCACAATTGATCACTTATTATTCACTTGAAGGAACATTCAGCCTTGTTCACTGACAGTCTTCTCTAAACAGAAGCCATAAATTTGACAGAGAGTAACAGAGAGAGTCTGAGTGGATGATTGGGATAGTACCAATATTGTAATCTCAAAAATATAGGAAAAATAAACAAATAAAAGAACTTTTTAAAAAAGTTTTAGGATTTTTTAAATTGTTTTTGGTTGTTCCCTACATGTTTCTCTGCTCCCCTCCTTGCCTCTCCCCACCCTTTCAACTCTCTCCCAAGGTCCCCATGCTCCTAATTTACTCAGGAGATCTTGTCTTTTTCTTCTACCCATGTAAATTAGATCTATGTATGTCTCTCTTAGGGTCCTCATTGCTGTCTAGCTTTTCTTGGATTGTGATATGTGGGCTGGTTTTCTTTGCTTTATGTTTAAAAACCACTTATGAGAGAGTACATGTGATATTGTCTTTCTGTGTCTGGGTTACCTCACCCAAAATGATGTTTTCTAGCTCCATCCATTTGCCTGTAAAATTCAAGATGTCATTTTTTTTTTCTGCTGTGTAGAACTCCATTGTATAAATGTACCACATTTTCCTTATCCATTTTTCGGTCAAAGAACATTTAGGTTGTTTCCAGGTTCTGGCTATGACAAACAAAGCTGCTATGAACATAGTTGAGCACATGTCCTTGTGGCACGGTTGAGCAAACTTTGGAAAGGGAACCTCTAGGTACAGAATGTTTTTCTTCTTGGAAGAGGTATCTGGAGGCCACACAAGTATTAATTCTATTTCCAATGCTTCTTCCCCCACAGTAACTATTGGCTGCTACTCTGTTTGCACCTAGGACTTTGTGAGCCATCAGTATTCTCGTTTTGTCTTGCTGAACCTGTCCAAACCATGAGCAGGTAGGCATAAACACTGAGTTTTTAGATGTGACAACCCTGCCATATCTGGAAAACACTGTATTGCAGCACACTTTCAAAATCTCTATCTTTTAAAGTTTTGTTTCTCTCATTTGAAGCATGATTTCTGAGCCTTGGGGACTGGAGAGGTGATTTTAGATGTTTAATTTATTATTGAATGTCCCACAGATTCTGATTTTCCACTCTTTGATATTTTGTGTCTATATTAGTCTCCATCTATTTTAAAAGAAGTAGACTGAGAATTTTACTACTCCATGGGTATAAAGATGAGCATGTAGAGGTAATTTATTTCTACTTCCATTAAGAAAAGATTGGTAGTGGGTTCTCCTCTAGGGCCTATCATGTTCCAAGTCCATGTTCTTATGGCTCAGTTAATACTAACAGATATGAATGCCACCCAGTTTAGTGAGACATACTTAAAGGCGATAGTTGTCCCCACAACATCCATCCCTGTCTAACACCAATGGGCACTTGTCAGGGTCGTCATTCTGTTTTATGGGATTCAAATATGGTAAAAATGTTAATGCCATATTTCTCCAAATATTGTCCATCCCACCTTTCATCAGTAAGGAGACTAGCCAATAGGCATAAATTGCCAGGTATTGGCAGTTTAATTTTTCCATATGTGCTAAGACTCAAGCATGTCATGTTTTCAGAAACAGTATATTACTGACATATTTGGAGGGTAACCAAGAACAATGACCATGACCTGTATAGATTCAGGGGAGGGGACCTGCAGGTTCAAGAATGCAAAAGAAAGCAATTAGTAAAATATATTTGAAACAGATAGAGATGGTCAAAAGGTTGTATTGTTAAGTATAAAACCCAATTTAAATGAAAAAAAGACCACAGATTGAAAACAAACCAATCCTATTCTAGACAACAAATTTAATTGTATTTAGAAATCAATCAAATATATCAAGAGCAGTGTGATTCTTTGAATATTTGAATGCTTAAACAATACTTAATTCTCTATTCTGACTCTTTTATAAATCGATCAGTCTGTCATTTAAGTGTTTGTAGATATAAATCTTCTGTATACTAATAACTCTTCATTGAATAAACTCAACCCTTCCTAGTTGGTTTACGACTTCTATTGCCTGTATTCTCACATGTGTCTATTATTATTATTTCTTGCACACATTTTCAGACTCTTGTTTGTTACACTGCTATACTCTGTCTTAGGAGTTTATATAATTCTTAATTATTTTTGACAGCTAGATGCTCTCCCTCATAGTGAAATTATTATGAGGACAGTATTCATTTTAGGACATTATTTTCCTATTAGAGCACTTTTTCACCATGTTCTGATACCTACTCAATGAAGTTTTAATTTTGGGCGACATATGCTTTTTATTTACTGTGTTTCATTTTAAAATCAACTCTCTCAAAGAATATTCTGAGGCAAAAATCTTTGCATTTGCTCATGAGAATAAATAATTAAATACATTAAATTATTTATTCACTGTATATTATATGTAACTTTGTAAAGAATTTTTGGATTTCATAACTTTAGGTTTACTAGTGGAAAGAAAAAAAAGATCTGAAATATATTTTCAACTCATTTCCAATGGTCAGATTTTAATGGGAATCCTTTTGCTAAGAGCAGCACTTTTTATTTGTTGTAATATAGATATTTTATTACTTTTCATTGCTATGAAAAATTATCCAATGCATCATTACTCATGCTTTAGCTTTAATATAAAGGACTTTTCAGACTATAAAATTATGCAGTTAATAAGATTAAAATATGATTAACATTTTCAATTTTATCCAGATCCAAATTCCCTTTATCTCCTGTCAGGTTTCCATAATTTTAGTTATTAAAAATAAGAAGCTAGCTACTACCTGTGAAATCATGAGATTTTTACTGTGGCATAGGCATTGTTGCCTATTATGAGCAGAACTGCATAAATAGCATCCTCTGAAACACTGTACAGATAAACCATACAGGATGTTTAGGATTAGTAACCTAAACTAATGTACTAAATTTTTAAAAGGGGTTTCTTTCTATTGCTTTTTGCATCATCTAAATAACATATTATTTCTTCATATACAAATGAATTTAGGTTCTGGGATAGATCCTTTAAAGTCACACAGTAGAGGCAGAAGAGATGACTCAGTTTTTAAGCACAGTTACTGCTCTTAGAGAGGACCTGAATTTGACTCTCAACACCCATGTCAGAATTCACAGCTTTATGTGCCTCCTGTTTCAGGAGGAACTAAACACTTCTGAGCTCTACAAGCACTAATATATGTCCAAAGCTGCATACAGACCATACATATATTCATAAAAACAATAAATATAAATATTTAACAGTCACAATATCACTTGATTAATTTCTTTTGGAAGCAATGATTCATTGTTTTTATGTGTACAACATACCTGACCTGCTGTATGTTTACTTTTTGTTTTCAGGGGGTATCAACAATCCAAAACTGTACATATACTTTCTTTGCACCCTGGCTTCCTTTCTAGAGCATAAAGAACTATTTATTGACAAAGAGGGACAATAACTTATGACAGTGGTTCTCAACCTGTGAGTAAAATCCACCCCCTCACAGGAATCGCATGTCAGGCATTTGCATTAAGATATATAACCCTAACAAACTTAGAGCAATAAAATAAAAACAAAAATAATTTTGTGGTTGGGGTCATCATAAAATGAGGAAATGTATTAAAGGGTAGCAGCATTACTAATGTTGAAAACCAGTGCTTTGGGGGATTCTTTTTCCTGTGTCCACAAACTCTCCTACCCACCACTCATAATACCCTAACACTCCACTCTGTCTGCCCTTCACCAATACCCCCTTAAACTAATCTCATTGAAACATTGTGCTTACAGATTTCGTGAGGCCACCTATAGCGCTCTCTTTACCAATGACCAGAGTTAAAAACAGCAAATAAGCTCTAGCTTGATTCTACACGGCTGGTTCATCCACACTAGGTGTTTAGTAGTATGTAGTATGGTGCATTAAATCTACTCGAGATAATGATTTCATTTGGTTTTGTCTAGTGGATGAGTGCTAACTGATTTTGACTCAAAATCAGGGGTCATGTGAAGCAGATTTTGCTACTACAATAAAATATTGAAGAAAACTCATT